>NC_046659.1:85701029-85713495 GCF_010883055.1 Belonocnema kinseyi | reverse complement strand
GGCTACGTTTTGATTAATATAAGTTTCGCATGTTAAATGCGTAATGCAGAAACAGTTTCAGCTTAATCCATAATTATTACGTTATGCCAGATACATTTTGCAAATGCCACGCGTCCAGTATGATTCATATCTGCATTTAGCGCAGACGGCGTAATGTAGAAATTAATTTTTGTCGTTTTATTTTAACAGTATTATTCTGGAAAAGCTAAAAATCAAATTATATATTTAAATATTATATAATAATTATAATTTATATGGGTGATTAGAAGAAAGTTCCCCATTTTAGACGATGAGATTTTGAGAAGCAAAAAACTGTACAAACCGCCTAAAATATATATTTTTTAATCAAGGGTACCTCAGGAGAATATCAAAATGAAAATCCTAGAAATGGGTCTTGTGGCAGAACATAAAACTACTAAAATAAAATTTAAATGTTTCAAAAATCTTTTAAAATTATACTCAGAATAAACACAAATATTTTAGTCTTTGAAAAATGAATATTTTCACGATTTTTTTTATTTGAACTTTGAAATTTTTAAAATTAAATCTAGAAAAGACCTTTTTTGATAAGAAGAGTCATAGGAAAGCTTACGCGAATTGAGAAAAATGTATGCTTTTTAATACTCTTGTATCATTAAATACAAACTTGTAAATTATCTAATAATTTATTCAAAATATTATACATTTTTTTGTTGGTGCTTTTCGCTGTAAATTAGTATTTTCAAAAAATAATTTGAATCTAAAATCATAAAGTTTCGAAAATTTAATGCGCTTCCTAGGACTAGGCTTCTATTCCATGTATTACAAATTACAACTTTTCTGGTTGTTGCTGTTTTTTTTAATTAATTAAAAATATGATTATTTTATGCGCCTGGGAAGAAGCAAACTGCCACCGTGAGTATATCCATGGTAAACCGATGGCGCCGATATTCGGTTCACCATAGGTAAAGTCACAGTGTCGATTTGCTCTTCCCATACGCATGAAATGTTTAAAATATGACATCAAACAATTCATAGTTGTACGAGAATAGTTGTCATTTGTAAAACATAAACATTTGCGAACATGGGGAAAGAATACTTCTACTAGGGGACATGAACGGTTGGGTGGGCATCCAAAATCAGGATACAGAAAGAGTATTAGGTAATTTTGGGGATCCAAGAACTAACTATAACGGAGGTAAATTAGTTGGTCTATGTTTAGAAAGGGGTCTGTTTTTTCAAATACTTGGTTTAGGCATAAAATGATCCACATATACACCTGGTCTAAAGGAAATAGCCGCAGTATAATTGACTTTGTTGTTGCGGATGAAAGACTTAGAGAGTTAGTCAAAGATACAAGGGTCATGAGGGGTCCTGAATGCAATACTGATCATTACCTTCTGATCTCAAAAATTAATTTAGGTCGGGGATGGAGAAAAAATAGAACCAAGAAAGAAAAACAAACGCGAATCAAAATTAAGAACCTACAGAAACCGGATGTGCGAATAGATTTATAAAATAAGATAATCGAAAGCATAGATAGGGCAACATGGGAGGACCGTATAAAAAACAAAGATATAGAGGGCGCCTGGACAATGTTACGGGATATCCTTGTTAGATGTACGATCGAAATGTGTGTTACCGCAGTTGTAGGAAGAATTTATGGTAATGCGTGGTGGAATGATGAAATTCAGGCAGCCCAAAAAGCAAAAAAAGAAGCGTACAAGAGAACTTTTAACATCGCAGGTCTTAGCAATGAGGAAAGAAATAAACGTAGAAATGATTATAGACGCGAAAACAGGATACTTAAACGATTAGTTAAAAAAAGTAAAGAAACAATTAGAGCAGAAGAAGAGATAAAATAATAAAACGACTTTGAAGGAAGCAGGAAACTATTTTATAAAAAAATGAAAGGAAACAAAAGTACAGAAACTGTCAAAATGAGAAATAGTAGGAGTAGGGGGGAAATGGTATATGATGCAGGCGGAATACTAGAGGCTTTCACAGACTATTTTAGGAGACAATTCGGAGATGAAGCTATAGGACACCACAACTGCGATGTTGAACACGATGCGATGGAAAACTCAATTGAAAAAGTCTGTGTCACTGAGGTTAGGGATATAATTAAGAACTTGAAAAACGGTAAGGCTGCCGGGGTAGACGGTATTAACGCTGAAATGCTTAAACACGGTGGCGCGTGCATACCACATAGACTGTGCGAATTGATAAATTTATGTTTCGAGGTGGGAGACGTCCCAGACGATTGGAAAGAAGCAATTATCGTACCAATATACAAGAGAAAGGGAGATAAAAGCGAGTGCAACAATTACATTCTATCGAAGACTTACAAAGAATGTTGAATAAACTAGATGCAAGCATGAAGAGCATGGGCCTCAAAATTAACGAAAATAAAACAAAAACTATGGTGTTCGAAGGAAAGAGTGAGAAAACACTATGCAATATTTTATTAAATGATGAGAGAATTGAACAAGTTGATAAGTTCGTATACCTTGGTAGCTTATTTACTAGGGACGGGAAGATAGATGTGGAATTAGATAGACGAATAAATGAAGGTAAGAAGGTTATTGGTAGAGTAGGTCCTCTTATCACAAGTAAAAATATATCAAATAAAGCTAAAATGGCAATACATAATTCTATATTTCTACCGACTGTACTATACGGTAGCGAGACATGGACTTAACAAGAAAAAGATAAGAGTAGAATTAACGCAATTGACATGAGATTCATGCGCCTAATATGCGGGAAAACCCTGATGGACAAAGTAAGTAACGAGATAATTCTAAAAGAATGTGGTGCAGAAGAGACGCTAGTAGATACATGGGAAAGAAATCGGTTAAGATGGTTCGGACATGTTGAGAGAATGCAAAATGAACGACTAACGAAACAAGTGTGTCAAGGTAAAGTGAATGGCAGCGTGCCCAGATGTAGACCGCGGAAAGAATGGTTAGAATGTGTGAATGAGACCCTAGTTAGAAGAGACATAAGAAGTCACAGAAACACGAGAGTCTGCATGAAAAAATGCATGGACATTAAAGAAACTAGAGAAGTATGCCAGGACAGGGAAGTATGGCGGAAAACAGTTAATAAAAAGAGTGTCAGTAGAGTGAATGACGCCTGAAACAAAAGACCTTGGGCACTAATGGACCCAAGTGGGGAACCTTACATAACGACTTCGTTATTAAGGTTCTTCGCTTGGGGTGATTGCTAGATAGATTGATCAGCAACCTGGGTCGGAGCAGTGTTGCGGAATGAACGTGTTATTTACTTAAATAGCAGGAGAATTCTGGATCAATCTGAAAAATCTCTATCCCTTCCACACACTACTCCTTTCCCCTACTGAGTGAGTCACGCCTACCCCGAAAGAGAAATGGCTTAATGGTGTAATAATAAAAAAATAATAATGAACTAAAAATCAATCAATTGGTATTTATAAAAGAAATTTAATTTGCATTAGCATCAAAATATTATATATTAATTCCCTAGTTAAGATATCAATGTCCATCAATTATTAAAAATGTTTTCCTTGCGCAGATATTTCTTAGTATTTTAGATAATTGATACTACTGAATGACAAAAATTTTGTTTCAATGTTAATTTTAAATTTAAATTTTCGAGAAGGAAAAAAAATCGACCTGGTAGCGCATCTAGGTTTTCTTATGTATGATAAATTAATATGAAACGTTGCCGGACATTTTATAAAAAATATTAGGCAAAATACTACAATGTTTGAAAGTATAAAATCAACATAATGACCCCGCGTTACGAATAGCTTCAATAATTATTATTTTCGAGCTTCATACTAAAATCACAATAAAGCGTCATCAAATAAAAAATTTTTGGGACAAATTTTGAAGGGATTTTTTAAATTCTTAACTCTAAAATATTGAATCCTGCTTTTAATTTTTATCTTTTCTACCTCAATATAAGTGATATATGTGAATCTTCAATATTAAAAAAAATGGTGTTAATATTATTTAGCTATTTTTAGTATTAATTTTTTAGGAGGATACAAGTTCGTGACAAGACATTTTGCATGTTTTCTGGTTTATTCATACACAATGTCGTCTAAAATTGTTAAACTTTACTAAACTGTGTTTTTATATAAATAATTACTTGAAATATTTTTAGAAAAAAGTTGTTCAAAGGAAAAGTGGAAAATGATTGTGACATAAGGCTTTAACTTTTTAACTTTGTAGCAATCACCGATATATAATAGTTTATTAGATTTAAATACAGAATCTGAATAAATTAATCAATACCTCTAATACTGATTTATCAAAGACCCTTAGCTCTAAAGTAGTTAACTTGCATAAGATAATATTCAGTTTTAAATCAGAGACTAAATGCCACGATTTATTCATTAATAAAGTATTCAAGAGGTCCTGCTTATTTTATGTCATTCGTCTTCTTGTAAGAAACTTTTAATTTCAAATTTAGACAAATGGTGTTAATATTTTGACCAAGGTCTTAATTAATTTCCTATGATAAACATGAAATTATTGTCGATTCTTGGTCTAATTTTTGGGAAACGAGAAAAAATGGACCAGAGCCAGGATTTGAACCGGGAATATCATCTGGTGGCGCGGGGTCGCATCTCTTTTTGAATACCTTGTGAAACTTTTTTCTAATGAATACTTCAGCCTTAAGAAGTTTTATGGTCGCTCTCAATTCCTGTAAAAAAACTCCAGATTATACACACTTTCTGAAAATTGTAAAGACAATTATATTTTGCGGCGATTGAAAATCCTGAACAAAAATATATCCAGATGCTGTAAAATATCCGAAAAAAGAAATATTCGAAATATAACATTTTCGAAATTATGAAATTGCCGAAATAAAAAAATTGCGACTTTTAAAATTCTCGAATAATAAAATTGCGGAACAATTTATTATATTAGCGAATTAGAAAATTTCCGGATAATACAATTTTCTTATAGGATACTGTAAAATCCCTGACACTAAATAGTTATTGGATTTAAAGAATAAAAAAATTGTTTTTTAACCTATCATATTTATATTCGTTAAAAATTAAATTAAGAAATATTTTGATACAAAAAATTTTTTTGTATGTTTAATGTATTTTTTAAATTATTCTTTGAATTTGAAATAACAATAATTTAAAAAGAGATTTCACAATGCAAAAGAACAATAAAAGAACAACATTTTTATTACAAGACTAATAATTTTAAAAAACTACTATGCACATTACCAATAAACAACATGCAACGAGAAATTTCTAAAAAAATATTTTTATTATAAATTGAAACAATAATTCAAAAAATACATTGGATATAAAAAAATGTCCTTTAATTTCTGAATTTTATAAGTGATGGGCTAATTTTTAATTACTTATTATTAAATTATTATTAATGAAGTGACTGCCAGTTTAGTCGGTCAAATTTGCCTTCGATTTGACAAAAACCCATAGTGAAGATAGTTCATTTTATTATTTATAAACTTATACAAACAGGAAGACTTCCTCACTTTCGAAGAAGAATTAATACCTTTGAATTTCCGTTGCCTTCTCATCACAAAGAGATTCAATTATAAAAGAAAGCAAAGTCTGCATTATCCTTAGAGATGAAAAGTTTATGTTTATTTTTAACAGGCTGTGGAGATTGACTCCAGAATCATCATCTTAAATATTAACTGTTCACGAAAAAGGGAATTTCAAATCAGTCTACCCTGCAAATGCTGAATCTACGTTCCTCAAAGCGATTTTGCTATTTGATTGTTCAAAAGCGAGCGAACTGTGTAATAAATCTTTCTATAAAATCTCTCTATATCGAAAATACCTTATTCAAGGCATACTATACTCAAAAATATGAGCAATGTAATTTCCCACACTTTTTATCCACTAATTTTAATTTCTCAAAAAAATAAGAGCACCAGACGTAATGAACAATCAAGTAGAGGCCTGATCACCAATATTTTTCTAAAGATTTAAAAATTGTGCATAAAAAGTGTTGGAAACTATATGCTCATATGGCAAAGTATCACATGTCCTCAATTTATTCCAATTCAATATAAAATATATGAGTCATGTGAAATACATTATCTAACAAATTATTTAACCATTCTACTTTTGATTGATAATTCATATCTTCCCGTTGAATACTCATATTTTTCTTGAAAATTTAATAGTTTGGTTGCTATTTTGGTTTGTGGTTTTGTTGTGAATTCGTTTCTTTTTTATTTTAAAATTATTTGTTGAACAGATAACGACAACGCGCTCTCAAAAATGGTTTAGCCTGCATTAAGATAATAGGATACCTTTCTTCTACTAGCAGAAATTTTGCAAAAGGATTAGAAAGAATAAAAAGGTGGGAAATTTCCGAAAATATTTTTCACATATTTTCAAAATTTTAATAAAAAAATAGAATAACTTTCCTGTAAAACTCTAAAAGTTTGATTTTTTTACGCATCTTGTACAGTTTCTGCTCATATGTATGCATAAGGAAGATATACTATCAGCTGTGTGCGGGCTAAACCATTTTTGAAGTCAATGCAATTTTTTTCTTACAAAAGTATAATTTTTCTCGTAAACTATTCAAGATATCCCATGAGAAAAACATTCATTTTTAATGGCACTTTTTTTGTTGGAGCTCATTTTTATTTTCACATAGTTTCTCACCTCTCGTGGTTTACGAGAAAAATGATAAAAATCGATTTCATAAAAAAATTCTCCTCGCCACAAAAGTTATGTTAATATTTATAATAGTTAGTTATATAATAGTTATATTAATATTTTCAGAAAAAACCGCCACGATTTTTTAATTTTTGAACCGTTTTTAAATTTTCCGGCGAAAAACAAAAGAAGGCGATAAACGCTTTAGAATCAAAAATAAAACGATACATATCTCAATTGGATTTTAGATTATAAAATTTTGAAGAGAAAATATATGTGCTTTTTTAAATAAAGCACAAAAGTCAAATAAGCAGAACTTTATGACCAACGGTTATGGTTTTATCTATCGAAAATGATATGCAAAAATAGAATATTCCAATTTTGCGATAAATGAAGACAGGTTTATAAAAAAAAAAATTAAAAAGAGAATTGCAACTTCTCAAAATATCTAAAAAATTTCTGTTAACTATTTTTTGATAGGACTCCACTTTTTTGTTTTATGTATTAAAAATGAATAAGTCGAAAATTTCCATTTTAAGCCAAATGATTGCAGATACGTAAAAACGTTGTAGAACAGAATTGTATAAAATTCTGCTATAGCTTTCCAAAATTCCTCAAATTTGTCATTTATCTATTTTTCATAGGAATTGATATTTCGGTTTTATTTAATATATTAATTTTATTTAATATTTTTATTTAATTTATTTTATTTATTTATTTAATCAAAAATTAAAATTTCTTCTAAAAAACAACATATTTCATCCCATTCTGTGACTTAAAGTGCAAAACCTGCCTGATGTGAAATGGATTCAGTCCTTGCAATTTTTATACTACCAGGATTTCAAGTTTACTGACAATTTAAGTGTCACCCTTATATAGAGAAAACAAAAGAGTGTAGATGATCTTAGTACATAAATTTTTAAATGGCTGGGGGATTAAATGCAGTATCGCCATAAACTGACATTAAGCCGACAATAAATCGCGTGAAAAATGAGGTGGCCACCTGGGAATTAACATGGGAGCCTAGCGAATTAAACGAGGAATTGTGGAGGAGACAAAAAAAAAGAGTTTAGTAATCAATTAGTAACCGCTTAAAGCTGCAGCGAACAGGCATGCTTGACACAGGTTTCCCATAATTCCCTGGAGCCTCGTCTTTCACTATTCTTTTAAAATTTGGTCTGAGCAATTACACAAAAATTTACATATTTTAGGAAATAAAAGGGAGCATGATATAAATAATGAATGTGAATCCTTTTCTAAAAATAGGCGTGTCGGGAAAATCTTTAACGTATTATTGCTGCTTTTCCGCATTGCCGATTGGGCAATTTGAAAAACTAGAAGACAGGAACGTTACTAACTTGACGCACATAAATAAGAATTCAATTTTAGTTCAAGTGATAAGAAGAATGTCACATGTGCATAATAAAACTGACAAAACTGTAAGATTTATTACTTTCAAATATTATTGAACCAAAGTCAGACGTATTCAGTAGTATTCAAATTTGTAATTGACATGAGCAAAAGTAAATTTATTGCTAAACTCTAATCAAGAATTGTATTTTTGCAACAGGTAAAAAGTTAAAATTTCTTAATTAATTTCATTGCGTCGTTTAAATTAAAATAATCATTTTTGTGAGTCAAAACTTGTCCCTTAAGTGTAATTTTTTTACTATATCTAAACTTTGACCTCCATTATTTTCCGAGATGAATATCTCATAGGGAGATAAACAGAAAAAATTTGATATTTGCAGAGTTTTTAAGTTACCGTTTTATGTCATCCTTATCTAATTAGCATATAAATTTCGCGTTCTTACCATGCTTTCTTATCCAAAAATAAAAATCTTAAAAATTGCTGAAAGCTCTGCCCAATAATCCTGTAAATTTCACATTAGTCCCGGGGTTTTTTAGTATCCTAAAAGCCTTTACAAACCATTTTGAAAATTGCTGAAAACTTGCGGTTTTGAAGTTTGAACGTATAGTACGACAAAATTTACATTCAGTTCGGTTATTCGATAGCATTCAGTTTGAATTTAAAGTATTTGTTAATTAAATGTTCTTCATAAAAAATGTCGACAATTGCAAATATACTGATTAATGTGCTTAACTAATGAGTTCCGTAAATTAAGTGACTCATAAGAAAAGTTCGTTATTTTGACATTTTGAAAGCTGGGAAAGGCTGAACTTTTCAAATAATTTATTTACACTATTTTTTAACGTTTATTTTACAAAATGAACTCTATCGCTGGCATAGCAAAGTAAAGTTATCGCATATTAGTAAATGATTTACTTTTTGATAATTATAGAAACACTTTAAAGGTTCGAGTATTCAAGTTAATCTTTTTATATTACAGGATCAAGATTTAAACAGGAGCTCAAAATTTTTAAATCAAAACTAAAAAATAACTGTTTGTGAAAAGCTTTGGTTTAAAAAAATAATTGTTTCAATTTAAATAATGCAATTAAAATAAGCAAAAATGGTCCAAAATCTATTTAATATTATTTTGCTTAAGTATCAAAATTTAAAAAGAAACAAACACAACCAACGTTGGAGCTAAACCAACTTTAAATAAAAAAGTTTTTTATAGGATTTTCGGATTAATTACACCGGCACACAAAAAAAGTGGTCTGTTCGACAGACTACACTAGCATATCTATATGTTTTTGGGGTCGCTGAATTTGAATCCGGTGTCCAAATAACCCCGTTGGCTCATATTTGATCGAAAAATGCAAAAATAGAGGTAAAATCGACGAAAACTGCGGGTTTTCGTGCATATTTTTGCAAAAAAAATATGTCTTTATCCCCGGTGGACTTATCCAGCATATTCTTATGTTTTAGGGGTCACTGATTCTGAATCCGGGTTTCAAATAAACCAGCTGGCTCATATTTTATTGAAAAACGCAAAATTAGGCATAAGATCGACGTGGCATTTTTTGTGAATAAGTTTTTTTTTACTTTTAGCGTTACCCAGGAACACCGACGTGGACGTAGTAAATTCTATTCCCTTTCGGGTCCTTTATTACCGTAAGTCCCCTTGCCTCTCACGCTTATAGGGTTCTTTTATTTTTTATTTTTCTTTATATCGCTTGTATCGAACCCTTTTGTCCTCAAAAAACCTACGTGGTGGGTTTTGTTTTCATTTGGTACCTTGATTTACTTGATCTCGTTTTAAACTCCAACAGTAGTCAGCCATCATATTGATATCCCAACATCGCTGATATCGCCTTTCCATTTCTTTTATATCCTGGTGGAAACGTTCGTCTTGCTCCTCACTAAAGTCTCCCAGGTTGTTTGGAAACTTATTTATATGCGAATGAAGAAAATGTAGCTTCAAATTCATAAGGTAGCCTAGTTTACCAAAGTTTGTTGCCATTTCTGAAACCACATTTTGGTAGTCTGGACTTTTTATTACCTAAAAAGTTTTTTACAATATTTTGAAAACTAAGCCAGGCATCTTTTTCAATGCCAGACATGTTTGTAATGAATTCTGGATCCTGCAACATTTTTCTTATCTGCGGTCCATCGAAGATCCCCTCTATTAATTTTGCTTCGGAAAGTTGTGGAAATTGATCTTGCAAATACGCATAGGAATTGCCATCCTTGTCAAGCGCTTTGACAAACTGTTTCATAAGACCCAGTTTTATATGAAGGGGTGGAATCAAAACTTCTTATGGATCAACTAGAGGATCTTCAATTATATTTTTTTGTCCTTGCACAAACGATGTTCTTTTTGGCCATCTTTTTTTTGTAATGACGAACGTGATCTCGACTGTCCCATAAGCACAAATAACAAGGTGTTTTTGTATATCCTGATTGCTGTCCTAAAACGATTCCAATTATTTTGAGGTGCCCGAAAATTTTCCACTTATAAGTTGAGTAATTGATTTTTTTCCAGGACAAATTTTAAGTTACTGTAATGCTCTTTCAGTTCCGTAGAATGTGCGATTGGAATTGGAGCGTAAACATTAGTATTATACAATAAAACTGCTTTCAGACTGCGCTTAGAAGAGTCAATGAATAGCCGCCAATTTTCCGGTCTATACAGTCCAGGTTTTATTTTACCCATTAGTCCGTCAATGTTTTGACAATAGACTAATTTTCCATGATCATTTTGTTCAGAAGTAAAAGACTGTCGAAACTCTTTCTCCCTATTTCTGTAGAAACTTGATTTAATTCCTTTAGCTAATAAGTTCTTCTTTTCCAAAATGGAACAAGATACTCTGAAGCATCTTTAGGGAGACCGAGATCTCGCGATAAATCATTCAATTCTTCAGACGTACATAGCTTAGGAACTTTATTCTTTTCATTGTCTGGTATGTACACTTCTGTATTAACATCGCTGCTTTCATCATCATCCTCGTCATGACCATAATCTGAAATGTCAATTTCCTCACGATCAACATCGAAATCTTCATCAGTACTTTTATTTTCTTCTGCTTCAGTCGTCTGTCTGTCAAGTATTAAATTTTTTTAGTTTGTTGTAACATCGTTATTTTCAACAGATTTAGTGACGCTAGGTACATCAGGATATTCGATAGCACTTTTCTTTTTTGTATTGATTCCTGTCAGGTTTGTCATACAAAATTAGCATTCCGCTTTCCGAAGAGGTTTCCTCCATATAGCAGGTTCTTGAATCTTAAGGGTTTTCTTATTTCCTCTCTGTCTTTCAATCGATTGAATGCCTTATAACAAGCACTGAAAATTATGTGAGGAACCCAATTTTCACTTTGGTTTTGAACTTTCTTACCAAAATAGCTTTTAGAAATTGTTTTTATGTCATCGCTGATTACTCTTCGATTTTCTAAAACCTCAAATTTACCACATATGTAGCAAAATGCATCTGGATCACCCACACAAGTATGCGCTATAGTGGAAGTGGATAAATTGGAATTAAAACAGCGCTTAGAAGACATTTTCTGTTATGATTTGGGAGTTTATAGTAATAGTATCTGTATAGTATAGTAAATCAGCGATTTCAAAACACAAAAAAAAGAAACTGATAATGGTTTTTAAAATTGTGCAGAAGTCACATTAAGAAGCACGCATAAAGAGATTGTCACCACTGTCCTCTTTACTAACGTAAAGTTCGAACGTTTGTTTCACAGTCATTTGTTTGACGTGAAGATCGAGCGGGATCTGTCATTAGTTTGGTTCACAGACATTTGTTTTTTTCGATTTTACCTCTACTTTTGCGTTTTTCGAAAACATTTGAGCCAACTCGGTTATTTGGACCCTGGATTCGGATTCAGCTACCCAACAAACATATAGATATGCTGGTTAAGTCCAACATTCATGAAAATATTTTTTTTTTTTGAAAAAATATACACGAAAAATCGCTGTTTCCGTCGACTTTGCATCTATTGTACGTTTTTCGATAAAATATGAGCCAACTGGATTATTTGAACCCCGGATTCAGAATCAGTGACCCCCAAAACATAAGGATATGCTGGAAAGTCCACCGGGGATGAAGATATATTTTTTTGCAAAAATATGCACGAAAAACCGCTGTTTTCGTCGATTTTACCTCTATTTTTGCATTTTTCGATCAAATATGAGCCAACTGGGTTATTTTGACCCCGGATTCAAATTCAGCGGCCCCAAAACATAAGGGTATGCTGATTTAGACCACCGGGCATGAAAAATTTATTTGTTGCAAAAGTATACAAGAAAAATCGCTGTATTCGCCGATTTTACGTCTATTTTTGCGATTTTCGAAAAATTATGAGCAAAATTGGTTATTCTTTATTCATAATGTGTCCCCTAAGGGTTTACATGACTTCCATTCCTTACAATCTTTCCTTTTACATCTATATATTTTTTACAATCTTATCCTTTCTATA
>NC_046659.1:85694677-85700929 GCF_010883055.1 Belonocnema kinseyi | reverse complement strand
TTGTATTTTGATTCCTCAATCGCCCCCCATCTTTCTGTTAATTGTCTTTCCCTCTCCCTTTTTTCCAATTCTTCATATTTTACTCCAGTCCCGTCTTCTATTGCGCTATCATTAAAGAACTCCCTCCTTTCTTCTTCCCACCTCGTTAATTTGATCGCCCTCCCTCTCCTCTCTTCTACCTCCATCAAACTCAGCGACCCAAAAGACATATAAATATGTTGGTTAAGTCCACCTGGCGAGAAAACATATTTTTTTGCAAAAATATACTTGAAAAATCGCTGTTTTTATCGATTTTACATCTATTTTTCGTTTTTCAGAAAAATACGAGCCAACTTTGTTATTTGGACACCGGATTCAAATTCAGCGACCCCAAAAACATATAGATATGCTAGTGTAGTCTGTCGAACAGACCACTTTTTTGTGTGTGTGCCGGTGTTATGGTTCCATGTTATCCCACATTTTGATGAAAAAAGGTTACTTCAAAGATTTTTTTTTAAGTTGATAATGTGTATTATATGGTTTTGACCTTTTAAATGTAAATGATAGAGAGCATTACTTCAAACTGCAATTTAAGAATCAAGCTTATCAATATACTTACTAATTATATTTAAATTTAATAGTTCAAGTTATTCAGAGAAGGCGTAAGTTTCGGATACGTTTTGGAAAAAAAATTTAAACAAATAAAAATTGCTTAAAAAATTATGAGTAAGGAATGAGAAGTGTTAACATAAAAGGAGCTAATGAAATTTTGGAAAGATTTGCTAAAACGTGAATTTTTCTAAATTACTCTAGTCACAAGTTCTATTTAAAAAATGAAAAATTATTTCAATAATAAACCATAAAGTGAATCGACCTTATTTATCTTCGATTTAAATCAATTAGAAGATGTACATTTTATATCTTTTGTTAAAAATAAGTTTCAGAGAATGGAAATTGTTTAAAATTTGTGGTTGAAAATTGATGTCATTCATTAAAAATTCATGTTTTTGGAAGAAAATCAATTTTTTTGGTTAAAAATCCATTTTTCGTTGAAACTTCATAATATCAGTAAATAATTCATCTCTTCGGGTGAAAATTGAAAAATTTGGTTGAAAATTGTCCTTTTTAAGTTGAGAATTGATTTTGTTTGACTGAAAATTTAACTCTCAGGTTGAAAATTTATATAATTTGTTTGAAATTTGTATCCTTTGGTAGAAAATTAAACTTTTTGGTTGAGATAATTCGACTATTTACTTACAAATTTATCCATTTCGTTGAGAATTTATCTTTTTTAGTAGAAAATTAATTTTCTTAGTCGAAAATTCAATCATTTGTTTGAAAATTCATCTTTTTGTAAAAATCTAAACATTTCCACTTGAAGATTAAAGATTTTAGAGGATTTTTTTTTCTTTATTGGCTCAAAAATCTGGCTTGGTTGAAAATTTAACTCTAGTTAAACTAATTCTTTTGGGTTTGAAAATTTGTCTCTTTTTAGTAAAAATTGCATACTTTTTCATTTTAAATGCAACTGTTTGTTTGGAAATTTATCTTTTTTACTTTAATTTAACTGTTTTTGATTTAAAGTTAACATCTCTTTTGGCAGTGACGTGTATCGACGTTTCCAACTGCGCATTTGGCAAAAAGCGCGGGTCTATTTGAAGTCAATAAATACTGTGAATAAATATACAGATAAATATTATCAAAAGTTTTTTTGATCTTTTAAATAGAATAAATTGAATGATCTAATTAGCTAACCTAACTTTTCAGCAAGAGAGGTTCCTCACAGTTGCAGTCTAATCGAAACTACAGTTTCTTCTGTGAAGGCATCTTGAACGCAGTTCAAAATTTCAAAAAAAAAACTTAATGTAATTTATACACGGTCTCTGAGAAATAAAAAAAATTAATTTTTTTGGAATCACTCTCCGATCAGAAGGAGTAGAGGTGAACCAGCAAATTTCAAGCAAGTTTTATTAAAGTGATAAATTCACTTGCTGGCTATACTTTATGCGCCTCTGGATTTGAAATCGGATGGAAGATGGGAAATGGTCCTACGAACGTGAGCAAGCCATTTACAAAGTTCCCTCCTGGGGCGGTGATGCTTCCATAAGTCTCGAGAGCTAGGGAAAAAGAAGGCAATATTTTATTGGATTATTGCCTTATACTTAGTTCTTGTTACGGTAAAATCCTCTATGTTTGTGAAATGCTTTTTCACTCAGGTCGTCCCTCAGACTTCATAGGAAATTGTGAACTTTATAACGTAACTCTCACCGCAAAGCCTCTCTTTGAAGACGCTTTTCTGATCGGTTTAAGAAGGAGCTTAACAAATTAATAATCTTATTGTAATGCGGAGAAATTGAAAAAATTATTAACGGTAAAAAATTATATTTTCAAACAAGATTTGATTTTTCGACTTATCTGATGAATCTTGAACAACAACAAAAATGAATTTTTAACAAAGAAGTTCACCTTTGAACCAAGTAGTTAAATTTCGGATAAAAAAAGATTCATTCTCAACAAAAATTATAACGCTTGATATTTCAAACAAACAAAACTTTTAATATTAAATAAAAAACAATCGAATTGAACCAAAAAAGACAAACTTTCAACGAAAAATGTAACATTTGATATTGCAACAACAAAAATTTTAATTTTAAATCAAAATCATTTAAATTCATTCAAAAAATACGAATATTTAACATTATAGTTGAAATCATAACCAAGAAACAGTATTTTTTAATGAAAAAGTTATACTTTTAAACAAAAATATCGAATCTACCAGAAGAGATGAATTTTCATTCAATAAAGATTTTACATTTAAAAATATACTAGATTTAATACCTTCTTTTTAAATGACTATTTTTTCTTTGTGGCGCTTAACATACATGTGAGATATCGTTTTTACCATTTTTTTTAATAATATAAACAATTGATATTGCCATTAAAATCTTTGAGCGCTATATTCGTGCAAAATTGGTTTCAATTATTGGTTTTTCCAATAAAGCAAAAACAATGTTCTTTTTATTTTTTTTTAAATATACTTACATCGGGTATTTTTTTCTTATGGAATATTCGAGATAAAGGACGTAACAGTATAAACAATAAAAAAATTAATTTCGTATCTAATAATTGCAATGAGAAACTCCAAATCTTATTAAATGAAAGAAAGTAATTTTTTTAAAGAGAGTGCAATTTCAGATTTGAAAGTTGATTAAAAATAATTAGAAATGTGCACTTTCTCAATTTTCATTTTCTGCGTCATTCCAAAAGGACTTTTCGTAGTTAGTTTTAAATACGACATGAGAAACAGTTGAGATGGGATTCACTTGTTTAGGGAACTCCTTAATATACTTATCTCGTTTGCTCTTCAAAGAAGGCATGCAATCTCTCTTCAACAAGCGAGACTAAGTAAGGACAATACATTTCCTGTTGAATTATACATTCTGTTACTTAGGATCTAAAGCTCGATCTAAAGTGAAATTGGTCAAGTGGTTCGTACCTAGAACTAGTTCAATAAGTCAGCACGAAATATTAGTAGTTTCCCGGCTAATTATAATTAGAAAGTGTCTCCCAATTTTGAGCTTACTCATTTTATTTATAGAGAGTTTGAGCATCAAATGCTATTTCAGAATTATTTTGGGAAACAGTAATGGGAAGTAACTAGTTTCTTTCAACTACTTACTTTTGCAAATAATGACAATAAGATAAGATAAGAAGATAATAATTGGTTAGACACTCGGACTTCACCTCAGAGGTCCGGGGTTCGATCCCTGAGCCGGTACCTCTGAAAATTTTTAAATGTACCTTTACCGAGGTTCTGGTGTTTCGGAACCCACCTTAAGTTGTAGGTCCCCCCATCGTGTACTTGACTGCAACCCAGTCCGTCAATGACGGGGTAAAAACCAGGCTTTGTCCAATATGTCTGGGCAGACTGCTCTCATCAGATCACTTGATTGCATTATAAAAATGCGTCCGCGACTGATGATATATACCGGGACAGCCCCGTGCAAAAATGATCAAATAAAAATCCATCTCTAACCAAAAATGCCTTCGACATGTTGAGCAGTATAAGCCTGTGACAACATTTCAACACAGAAATGTTTTTATAATAATAATAATTCATCAATAATTCATCATAAAATAATATATAAAATATAAAAAAACATTCTAATCTCATCACTCACTTGACTTAGTCCGTGGCTATGATGTATAACCGCGTTTACCCGAGTAAAAGTTTTATAAAAACACATAATAATAATAAATACTCAAAATTTGCAGCGCGTTACTGTTACTTATTTTTTAAAAATAGTGTTACCGTTACTAAAAAAAGTAATGCGTTACTTTGGCTTTACTTTTTCATAAAATGTAATACGTCATTTTAAATTCCCAAAAACCTAACTCACATATTCGAATTTTCTTTAGGGATTCTGGTGAGTCTTGCTGACAGGATGCTTTCCTTATATTGGCAGAAATTCTGTTTAAATATTGCAAAAACAATGAAAAAGGAAGATTCTTAAAGAAAATCTTTTTTGTATTTTTTCTTGGGATTTTGAAAATATTATAGAAGATTTTCTAAAAAACCTACCTTTCTTTGCAACATTTTTTTAAATTTCTACTTGAGGAGGGCATCATATTAGGTTTATGCGAGCTAAACCATTTTATAACCCAGAAGATGTTTTCTTAGAATATAATTTTCAAATTTTTTCGCGTAAACGATTTGATGTTTGAAGAAGGAGCATTTGGCTTGCCTGCGGCTCAGCCTCGTATTCGCCTCACCTTCAGCTCCGTATTTGGCTCGCCTGCAACGTTGTCTAACCCTCGCCTACGACGACGTTTTCTGCTCCCCTAACATAATCGAATTAAAATAATTCACATTCAAACAGTTTTTAAAATACCGTCTTAAGTATGAATTTGATAAGAAACTGCTATTTTACATTCTTTGGGGCATTTGCCGGGTACAGTTCAAGCAGGTTAAAAGGGGGGGGGGGGTGAAAAATTTAATTTCTTGGGTCTGAATTATTTCCTTCAAAATTACTTAAGAAAAGACTAAACTTGAATTTACAAAAAGTTAATAGCAAGTACTATTTTTTCCCGTTTTTTCCAAATTCGAGCTTTTCCATTAAAAATCATGTATTAATTTCAGAATCAATGTGCACGTGTTGAAAGTAAACCAAAATCTTCGCCAAATATCTACACGAATTTTATTACAGTTAACCCTAGAGATATGGCTCCCTGATATAGTTCTTCTGAAAATTACGCCGCGCCGCAAGTAGGAGTAAAAGGAGCTGCGCGGGATGAGCGGCTCCTTAAAGAAGTATGTTAGAAAGCTAGACAAAATATTTGGCGGGTCTTTAATGCAATTATTTATTATAAAGATTGTTATTTTACAAAATTTATATTTATTATTTAAAGACAATAAGACCCCCACCCAACTTCTTTTTCTTTTTTAATTTCTCTAAAATAACCATCTATTTTTATTATCAAACAAATCAAATTATTTGTTTATCAAAATAATACATTGAAATGATTTATTTTACTACAAAAATATTTATTTCTAAAGTTTTTGCTATTCGCACTTGGCTTGTTTATTTAATTTTACAACTTTGATTACCTTTAGCATAAATAAATAAAACACGAACTGTCTATAATGTTACGGAAAGTTCCGAATTGAATGAGGGGTTTTCGGTACGATATTAAAAAAATATTTCTCGGTCGTAATTGTTTTAGACAAAATAATGTTTTGGAAAAAAATTTACCGTGTTTGATGTAGTTGATATACTGAGGATGCGAGTGTAGTGCTCCGCCAATTTCGTTATTTTCCTCCTCTACGAGATCCATTTTCACGCAGTTCTTTCGAGCCACTGGGTTATTTTCTTCTTTCCCTTGCCCAGCTGAATTTTTCGCACACACTACCTATCCTTTGAATGAGTCACCTCTCTTTTTAAACTTTTTTTATCTTCTCAAACTTCCTGAACTCTGAATTTCACTAAGAAAATAGAAAATTTTTTAAATTGCCTAGAACATTGAAAGATATAATTCCAGGATTAGATACTGAATGGATAGTTTTCTACAAAAGAATCGCGGTTTTTCCGAATTTTCGGTCAGGCTCTTTTTCAGGGTGTGGGGGGAACTTGTAACTCCTAAATCACAATTGACAATTCACAACTCATAATTCGGGGAACTTAGGGAAGTGTGATTAGCGGAGCTAGGGGAAGTGAGAGGAAATGTGGCGGGAAGTAGATAAGAAAGAAGTTAAAGGAAGGTAGTAGAAGCGAA
>NC_046659.1:85651497-85694577 GCF_010883055.1 Belonocnema kinseyi | reverse complement strand
GAGAGGGAGATTTAAAGGAGGCTAGAAAAGGCTACGGGTGGCTTTAAAATCATTCCTCCCCCTTTCCAGTCTCTCCTTATTATAAAATAAAAAATTAAGCTTAAAAATAAAAGACTGAAGGGATAACATTCAAATCACCCTCAAAATGATCAGATTCATTGGTCATAGCCCTGAAAAGTTTTTTCAACCAATTTTTCACTGTTTGGAAACTCGGTTCAAAATATTAAAATTGAACCATTTTTTTGTCTGAAATTTTTTTTCGTAAGTTTTTTTAAGTAAAGTTTATGGAATTGAAAAATCTCAGAAGGAAGAAGTAAAAACAAAATTTTTTCGCCGAAGTACAGTATTTTAAAAAACGACGTTTTGTTAAGCATTACCTTAAGTAGCTAAAAAAATGTTTCTCATTAGTATGAAACAATCACAAAATGAACAACTTTTTTTTCATAACTTTAGGTACAAACTGGCAAAAGGGCATACTTTGTCATTTTTTTAAATACTGTATTTCGACGAAAACATTGTTTCCTCACTTTTTTCGAGCTAAAGTTACTTACTTCCTTAAACTTTATAACGAGAAAAATTGTTTAAACGTTTTTTCCGTACAGAAAACATTAAAAAATTAAAAATTAGGAAAATTTTCAATCGACTTGTCTAATAAGAAACTTTTTTTATTTTTAAAAAATTTGTAATGTCACAAAGAAAATTTGCAGTGCTATGACCAATGAATCTGATTATTTTGAGTTGTCCATCCTTTCCATTCCTCATATGTTCCATTTAAACAAAATTTTAAAAAAGAAAAGAGACTGACAAATCGAGAATCTTAAAAGCCTTTTGGATATATTCCCATATTCTAATTATTTATTGTAAATCACAACTCACATCAACTCCACAATTTTAATTAATATATACTCGTCTCTATTACGTGCATGTTACATATGACATTTGCCTTACATTGTCGTAAATTATCTCCTGATTAGCGAGGTCTTATCGCACAATGATTATTTTCGTTTATTATCAAGTGATTTAACATTAAGCTAACTAATTAAGAAATTCTCAAAGAAATTCTTTTTTAAGTAAACATTCAGGATGGAATAATATAAAGAAGCAATAGGAAAATAATATGAGTGAAAAATGTAATTTAGAGTTTCTTAAAATTTTCTTTGAAATTAATAATTTAAGTGGCAGAAAATACACGCACACGAAGTGCACGTTTACGTCCTTGGATTTTTATATCATAATATGCAAAATATTACAATAATATTACTTTATAATATAATATATATAATAATTTTTTTAAGATTAGGGATTAAAATTTATTTGAAACAATATTTAATACTTAATAATTGCGAATTAAAAGCGAATAATACCTTTAAAAATGATGTTGAACGATTTTGAAATGAAAATGTTCCAAGTCAAATTATTTTAAAACAGGTAAAACTTTTAAAAAGGAAAATATTTTGAATAGAATGAAAAGAAATTGTACTTATATCATTTGTGAATATAAGCGTTTACAATAAAATAATTAAAAATGGAAAGTGTTTGAAATTGAAAAATTGTTGATCAGAAATTGGACAATACCACTAGAAACGAGTTGAAATTGTATTATTAATAATTAAAAGCGTTCAAAAATCAATAATTTAAAATTTAAGCAGTTTGGTTTTTAATAGGTTTCAATTCCTAGTTATTAAAATTTAATAATTTGAAATTGGAAACTAAATTGAATGTTTTAAAATCAATGCTTTTGAAATCATAGAATTCTAAATTGTTATGGAATAAAAAAATCATTGTTTAGCATTCGAATTGATATGAACAATTTTCCTGATATAAAAAATCTTCCCGCTACAAGGGCACATTCTCATCGGGCGCTACGCGCGCGGTTTGCTTCACTTGCTAGTTTGAGCGCGCCTAGGGCGCGCGACTGTTGCTTCTCGCGCTTCGCGCTTGATTATGTATTTACCTCGCATTCTTGCGCAAACATTTAAAAAATAAGACTCAAAATATCCACCACTGTAATTTTGTGATTGTGAATTCTCTTTCGTTTAAAAAACTTAGCTCGAGAGTTTGAGCGAACCTACGGTACGCGACTGAGGGCAATCGCACTCGGCGCTTAGTCTTTGCATTTCTTTCGCATTCTGACACAGACCTCTTAAAATCAAAGGTAAGCGGACCGACAACTGTAATTTTGTGATTTTGAACTCTCTTTTGTTAAAGCTCTTTTGTCTTTAACGAACACATTCTCATCACGTCTCTCGTGCTTCGCACTCGATTTTGTCCAACCTGTCAACTGTTCTACATTATACACAACACTTTTATATCAATTATAATACATTTTTTATGTAACTCTGCCAGGGTTTACTTATTAAAAAATTGCAAAATAAAAAGCAAATTGTATTCATCATGATTATTTTTTTCGAACAAATTTAATATTTTTATGAAAATGTTATTTTTTACGATTAAAGCAAAAACTAACTGCCCTATCAAAAATTATAGCTCTTTTTTGGATGAACAAGTTTTGTCTCATTTTTTCTCGTAGCTTATATCGAAAAGCGATTCATTCTTAACTTGTAGTTCTTTCCAGGGCGCGCAATTTGAGCTTTTTGATTTTTTTCGTATCATACATAGTTTGAACAAAAAATGGAATTTTTGGATTTTTCATTATTTTTGGTACGATCAAATTTGGAGTGTTCAACTTCTTGACCAAATTAAAAAAGTTATTATCATAGCGTTATAGGGCTTTCAAAAAGCAAAGTTTTTCTTTTCTTTACTTTTTTTCATATCATGCGTTTTTGGGCTTAAAATTTTCATTTCAGTTTGTTTTTTTTTTATTTTGAAAATGCTCTAACTCTGATAATTTTCTTTTCATAGAAAAAAGTCATAAGGATAAATTGTATGAGTTTCTGAGTATTATGAACAACCGTACATAGAATTTTTAAATCATGAAAAAATGTGGTTTCAAACATTTTTGGTACGATCAAATTGGGAATTTTCAACTTTTCGACCAAATTAAAAATGTAGTTATCATAATCTTGTAGGGTTTTCAAAAAGCAAAGTTTTTTTTCTCCTGACTTTTTTTCATATCATGCGTTGTTTGGATTAAAATATTCATTTTAGTTTGTTTTTCTGGATTTTGAAAATGCTATAACTCTAGTAATTTTTGATTTTTTAAAAAAAGTCATCAGGATAAATTGTTAAATTTTTTGAATTCTATGAATAACCGTACAGAGAATTTTTGATTTAAAAAAAAAATTGTCTCAAAAATATTCAAAATGTGCCCACTTTTTGAATTTTCATCCAGAATGGCTGGTTAACGAACTTGACCTTTAATTTAGGACACTAAACGAGTGTACCAAAGGGCAATCTAATAGATTAATTTTTTCAAAAGTTATCGTGTTCACAGACAGGCAGACAGACTTACAGACATACAGATATACAGACAGACACATTCGTAAAAACCTGTTTTCGGATTCAGGGGTTCTCAAAACGTGGCCATTTGACAAAAATTGGGGGGTCAGATTTTACATAAATCTAATACCTTCTCTGATGATAATCTAAAAAGTCAATTCCCTGTCATTACCATCACTCAAAACGCAAAAATGTTCAATTATAAACATTAAAAATGGATCCTTTTTGAGCAAAACGTTCAAAATAAAAAGCAATTTTAAACGGAAAAAATTGAGAATAAAAAAAAATACTACATTTTATTTCTTCATTTCTAAGCCTACATGTTCAATGAAAATAATTTTGAATTGCAATTTTGAAGATATAAACTGTAAATATAAATGAATCAATGATTTCTTTAAATCAACTATATCAATTCGAAACCCTCAGTAGTTAAACAAACGTAAACGTCTGAAGCTTTATAAACTATTTTCAAATATGTATATTTAAATAAATTGCATAAATTAAATCTTCTATTTAATTTCGAATCGTACTCAGATATTGTTTCAATCTACAATATTGCGTTGTTAACCCGTTGAATTTCAAAGTCCTTAATTAAAAAACAAGAAACATTTTTTTAATATTGGGCAACATTTTAGTGTTCATTCAAAAGGAGTAATTATAAATCAAATATATAAAACTAATAATTCAAGTCTGGAATTCCTTGAAACAGAAAACCTTGAGTCGCTAAAATTTCAGAGTGTTAAATTTAAACATTGAATTTTACAATATAAATTGCTGCAATTTGAAATTTTATAATTTCTAAGTGAAAGTTCTTTGTGATGTATAAATAAGAATCAAATAATTAGTATTAATTTGAAACGATCTAAGATGAAAATAATTTAACTTCTACTTTTAAAAATATTAAGTTTAAATAAAAATAAAAATGTCTCTGCCCGTGTGGAAAAATGGAGGGGGCCCACGTCAGGGTCCAGGGTTCCCTCATGGATCCCTCATGGTTTCCACGATGAAAGCCCTCTTGGTTTTTTTTGCCAGTGCTGCCACCTGTAATAGCATATCTCTGGGATGATAACACTATTTTATACTGGGTTGTCAGTGTTGGGCTAGCACTGGACATCGCTATTACCACAGTACTGTTCCAATAGGAAATTCACCATGAGCACTGCAGCAGTGCTAACTAGTACCGTACTGCTATACTCTAACCAAATGAGAAAAAAGTTATTTAAAAAATATATATTAATTGATTGTGAGTATTTTGTCTGCAGATATTAATTAGTCCTGTGTAGAGTGAATACATATATTACATTTTTAAACATCACATTATTATTATTAAACCATTAAGCCATTTCCCTTTCGGGGTAGGCTTGTCTCACTCGGTAAGGGGAAGGAGTAATGTGTGGAAGGGATAGAGATTTTTCAGATTGATCCAGAATTCTCGTGCTATTTAAGTAAATAACACGTTCATTCCGCAACACTGCTCCGACCCGGGTTGCTGATCAATCTCTCTAGCAATCACCCCAAGCGAAGAACCTCACGAAGTCGTTATGTAAGGTTCCCCACTTGGGTCCATTAGTGGCCAATGTCTTTTGTTTCAGGCGTCATTCACTCTGCTGACACTTTTTTTATTAACTATTTGCCGCCATACTTTCCTGTCCTGGCATACTTCTCTAGCTTCTTTTATGTCCATGCCTTTTTTCATGCAGGCTCTCGTGTTTCTGTGACTTCTTATGTCTTTTCTAACTAGGGTTTCATTCACACATTGTAACCATTATTTCCACGGTCTACCTCTGGGTACGCTGCCATTTACTTTACCTTGATACCCTTGTTTCGTTTTCGTTCATTTGGCATTCTCTTAACATGTCCGAACCATCTTAACCGATTTCATTCCCATGTGTCTACTAGCGTCTCTTCTGTACCACATTCTTTTAGAATTATCTCGTTACTTACTTTGTCCATCAGGGTTTTCCCGCATATTAGGCGCATGAATCTCATGTCAATTGCGTTAAGTTTACTCTTATCTTTTTCTTGGTAAGTCCATGTCTCGCTACCGTATAGTACAGTCGGTACAAATATAGAATTATGTATTGCTATTTTAGCTTTATTTCATAAATTTTTACTTCTGATAAGGGGACCTGCTCTACCAGTAACCTTCTTACCTTCGTTTATGCGTCTATATTATTCCTCATCTATCTTCCCGTCCCTAGTAAATAAGCTATCAAGGTACGAACTTATCAACTTGTTCAATTCTCTCATCATTTAATAAAATAGTGCATAGTGTTTTCTCACTCTTTCCTTCAAACACCATAGTTTTTGTTTTATTTGGGTTAATTTTGAGGCCCATGCTCTTCATGCTTGCATCTAGTTTATTCAACATTCTTTATAAGTCTTCGATAGACTCTGCCATAACAACCTGATCATCTGCGAACGCTAACCCACGTACCCTTGCTGTTTCGAGATCCACACCCTCTTCGTCGAAGAGAGCCATTCTTAAACACTTGTCCATAAATAATATAAATAACCATGAAGACATAACACATCCTTGTCTAACTCCTTGAATAATATCGAAACAGTCACTCAGTTTCCCATTCACTCTTATACTCGCTTTGCTACCTGTATATATTGTTTTTATAACTTGTAGGATCCATCCATTGACTCCATACCCCTTCAGGACTTCCCAAAGTTTACTTCTCTCTACCTTGTCAAAAGCTTTTTCTAGGTCAACAAATGCACAGAAAACTTTTTTTCCTACTCTCAAACTTTTTTCTTTTATTTGCCTTAAGCTAAATATTTGATTCGTACATGACCTTCCTGACATAAACCCACTTTGGACTTCCCAAATCTTTGCTTCTGTTATTTTCATTACCCTACGAATAAGTATTTTTGAATATATTTTACTTACGGTGCTTAATAAGCACTTAATCCCTTAATCCCTCTGTAATTGTTGCACTCGCTTTTATCTCCCTTTCTCTTGTATATTGTTACGATAATCGCTTCTTTCCAATCATCTGGGACGTCTCCCATCTCGAAACATAAATTTATCAATTCGCACAGTAATAGCGTCTACCCCGGCAGCCTTACTGTTTTTCAAGTTCTTAATTATATCCCTAACATCAGTGACAGAGACTTTCTCAATTGAGTTTTCCATCGCATCGTGTTCAACATCGAAGTTGTGGTGTCCTATAGCTTCATCTCCGAATTGTTTCCTAAAATAGTATCTGAAAGCCTCTAGTATTCCGTCTGCATTATATACCATGTCCCCCCTATTATTTCTCATGTTGACAATTTCTGTACTTTTGTTTCCTTTCATTTTTTTTATAAAGTAGTTTCCTGCTTCCTTCAAAGTCGTTTTGTATTTTTATCTCTTCTTCTGCTCTAATTGTATCCTTACTTTCTTTAACTAATCGTTTAAGTATCCTGTTTTCGCGTCTATAATCATTTCTACATCTATTTCTTTCTTCATTGCTAAGACCTGCGATGTTCAAAGTTTTCTTGTACACTTCTCTTTTTGCTTTTTGGGCAGCCTGAATTTCATCATTACACTACGCATCACCAGACATTCTTCCTACAACTGCGGTACCACACACTTCGATCGTACATCTAACAAGGATATCCCGTAACATTGTCCAGGCGCCCTCTATATTTTTGCTTTTTATACGGTCCTCCCATGTTGCCCTATCTATGCTTTCGATTATCTTATATTGGAAATCTATTCGCACATCCGGTTTCTGTAGGTTCACAATTTTGATTCGTGTTTGTTTTGCTTTCTTGGTTCTCTATTTTCTCCATCCCACACCTAAGTTAATTTTTGAGATCAGAAGGTAATGATCAGTATTGCATTCAGGACCCCTCATGACTCTTTTATGCTTGACTAACTCTCTTAGTCTTTCATCCGCAACAACAAAGTCAATTATACTGCGGCTATTTCCTTTAGACCAGGTGTACATGTGGATCTTTTTATGCCTAAACCAAGTATTTGTAATAAACAGACCCCTTTCTAAGCATAGACCAACTAATTTATCTCCGTTATAGTTTGTTCTACGATCCCCAAAATTACCTAATACTTTTTCTGTATCCTGATTTTGGATGCCCACCCAACCGTTCATGTCTCCTAGTAGAATTATTCTTTCCCCATGTTCGCAATTGTTTATTGTGTCATTTAAAGTGTCCCAGAAGGCGTCTTTTACTTCTCTAGGATCCCTATCAACCGGCGCGTAGCATGCTATGATAAATGGTCTTCTGATTCCTACTTTCATTCTAGCCCACAGTAGTCTGGGAGATTCGAAACCATGGTCTCCGAGATGCTGCTTTGCTCTTTCGTTCAAAATCAGACCTACTCCTTGTTTACCATTTGATTCACAGTCTACTCCTGACGATATTTCAAATCACCCTTTCAACTCGCCGGTTTTTATGTCTTTGGTTTCGCATCCCTTTTTCTTTGTTACAGACACACATAGAATGTCTAGTTTCTTCACGTCCATAGTTTCACGCCATTCTTTTACCTTGAGATCAATTACTTCCCTAGCATTCCAAACACCCAGTCTCCATTCGTCGCCGGAAACATGACCTTTAGATTTTCCGTGTGCATGCCTTTTGTCATTAAAAGTTCCAGATCTTTCCGAGGCTATTTTGTAGTTTGTATTATTCATTGTTTAGATTATACGCCCAACTAACACCTTTATGCAATAAGTTTATTTTCTGAGTCGAAATCATGCCAAAGTTAAGTATCAAATCGTCATATGGTGGAGATTGTAGTTCTAACGTCAGTCCCACCAAAAACTTCAGTTAATAAGGGAGGGTAAATCTATCGCCTAGCAGTCGGGAGTGCTAACCACTGCACCAAACCGACAAGTTGAAACTCGATGAAAAAGCCATCCTCATAAGCTACGGTTCAGAAAAGTTAAAGTACCAAATTTTAAACTCTCTTTTTCTAATTATTTATTATTATACGACGTTTTGTAAATGTGAAATACACAAACTGTCAACAGGAATATCAATAAAATAATTATTAAATAAATCATTTAAATCGATTACACTTTTTCTTCGCAAAATATTTTAGTTTTTCACGTTTCTGACTACTGTAAAACTTTTTACAATGACGGGAAATATAATTTTTTATTAATATTTTAAAGGTTTCATAAAACATGAAACTAAGAATTTTTTTCAAAAAAAAGCAGGAAAAAAGTTGTTTTCAGGACAGATGTATTTATATTTTTTTGAAATCGTTGACCCCTGAGGGCAATCAAGCTTGGCCTCAAGCGGGGGCCTCTATGGAACATCCATATTGTCAGAGTTCGAATTTCAAAAAAGTGTTATCGAATTTTTGTCAGAAATTCGCTGTTTGCAAGTCTGAACTGAACTTATGAAATCATAAAATTTGTGGCGTCAACCAAATATTCACCCTGTGGACTTTGAAATTTGAATTGTTGATTGCAACCGAGCTGTGTACCCTGTGGGGGCCCCTATGGAACATTCATATTGTGAGCGTTCGAATTTCAGTAAAGTGTCATTTTATTTTTAAAAGAAAATCATTATTTGCAAGTCTGAACTCATGAAACCTTAAAATTAGTAGTGTCAAAAAAATATACGTCCTTTGGACTTTGAAATTTAAATCGTTGATCCGTGAGGGCAATCAAGCTGGGCCCCCTGTGGGAACCCCTGTGGAGCATACATATTGTCAGAGTTCGAATTTCAAAAAAGTGTTATCGAATTTTTTTCAGAAATTCGCTGTTTGCAAGTCTGAACTGAACTTATGAAATCATAAAATTTGTGGCGTCAACCAAATATTGACCCTTTGGACTTTGAAATGTTGATCCGTGAGTGCAACCGAGCTGTGTCCCCTGTGGGGGCCCCTATGGAACATTCATATTGTGAGAGTTCGAATTTCAGAAAAGTGTCATTATATTTTTAAAAGAAAATCATTATTTGCAAGTCTGAACTCATGAAACCTTAAAATTAGTAGTGTCAAAAAACTATACGTCCTTTGGACTTTGAAATTTAAATCGTTCATACATGAGGGCAACCAAGCTGGGCCCCCTGTGAGGACCCCTGTGGAGCATCCATATTGTGAGAGTTCAAATTTCAGAAAAGTGTCATCCAATTTTTGACAGAAATGCATTGCTTGTAAGTCTGAACTCATAAAAACTTATAATTTGTGGGGTTGAAAAAATATTCACCCTTTGGAGTGAATCATCAAACATCCATGCGGACCCCCGCTGTGGCCCTCATCCTAAGAGGTCTCAGCGGGGCTTTTTCCACACAGGTGACTTAAAATTGTTCAAAATGATATAATTTTAACATTGACAAATTTTTTATTCATTCTTCAATTTATAGCATCAAAGATTGTATTGTGGATTTATATTGTATGTAAAAATCTTTAAAGTGTTAAATTAATAAAAATTCAGAATTTAAAATTGTGAAATTTAACGACATTTAATTTTAAATTATTCGTCCAAAAGTTTTGAAAGATTCCATTTCATACGCGTAAATTATTTAGCGTTTCAATAAAAAAATTCTGGATTCAAAATATTTTAAGCTCTAAATATCAAGAGTTAAAGGTTAGAGAATTGAGTTGGAGTGCTTTAATTTCTAGTTTAGTTTTGATTACTTTAAATAAATAAAATCCATTCTTAAAAGTTAAAATATGTTAATTTAAATGGCCGTGACAATTTTTAGCGAACTGAGAAATGACAGAGAATTTTTTTCTCAGGAAAACGGCCACCGGGATTTGGGAAATTTTAAAAGATTAAACAATTTTTAATGGAATATTAAATGATTTCATAAGATTTCGAAAAATTCTAATATTTTGAAAATTTAAAGGAATTTCACATCATTTGAGAGATTACATTTTTTAAGAGTTTCCGAGGGATTTCAAAGAATTTCAACAAAATTCAATGTGTTTTAATAGATTTCAGTCAATTTAAACGAATTTCAACAATTCTAAGGGATTTCAAAAGCTCTCGGGTTAATTAAAGGATTTCCAAAAAATATCAAAGATTTTTAAGTATTTTAAAAGGTTTAAAAGTATTTTGAAATGTTTTACGGCATTTCGTTTGATTTTTTGAGATTACTAGGGATTTCACCAGACCTAATGGATATTATCAATTTCAAATAAGTTCAAAGGGTTTTAAAGTGTTGAGGGTATTTAAAAAAATTACAATGAATTTGACGAGATTAAAAATTTTTTTAGGCTTTTGAAATAATTTCGTAGCATTTATTTACTTCCTAAATTTTTAGGGAATAAATGAAATGTAATTTCAGGGGAATTCTAGGGATTTCTATGGATTTTGAGGGGTGTAAAAAGATTTAGATGTTTGCAGGCAGTTTTTTACAAATTACAGCTATTTGAACCTGGAAATACTTGAAATATTTACCTGCGGTGCAATTTTTCACTTTTTTCGGACCTAAAAATAATTTACACTAGATTAGATTAAGAAAAAATCGTTTTAAATGATCAAAAGCCATTTTCTCGTGATTAGCAATACTTAGTTGTTTGAAATGATCAGTTTTTGTATGAAATAAAGAAGGAGCTAATGCCTTATTGCGATTATTTGAGAATAGTTGCTGTTTCTCAATTATTTGAACAATTTCCATAAACAAATGCACATTTTTTATGTTTCAAAATGAATAGGCTTAATTTTTTTAAGAATAAACAAAAAATGTCTTACCAAGGACTCCTTGCTATAATTTTTTTTGTTCTGATAAAGAACAACTGTTAATTATTTAAATAATATGTATTACCAAATTAATATTTTCAATATTATTTCATGAACAAAAACCTTTTCGAATCAATATATAGGTACACTGCAATGAAATTATATTACTTTTGTCAACTTTGTGGTAAAAGCATAAAATTCATAAATTCATAGAATCTATATCGTTATTGAAAAAAGACCTTCTTAATATTATGCGTCTTCAAATTCTCGTAAAGTTCAGATCACTATATTCACACCAAACAGTGGAGAAAATTCCTTAGGAAGAGAAAGAATTCACCGACACTCGAGAGAGAAATATAGACTCTAACGCCCGAGCTGCTCGGAAGCAAAAATAAGAGTTTCGCAAGTTTTTCGCGTTTCATCCTTAAAGTGTTTTTCAAAAGTTCGGCATTCACGTATCTTGAGATGTTTAGCTAAAAATATGAATTTAAATTACTTTACTTTAATACAGAATTTCCTTTACCCATTAAATATGGACGTGCGGTCTCCCTGACTGCACCACATTTCTGACATGTGAGACCGTGAGATCGCACATCCACTGTAGCGTCACAATTTTATATTTCTGTTCCAATTAGTTTCAAGATATTTAAAACGCAAGCCATCCTAGAGAAATGTAACGTTTCTTTTTTTGGGTTGACCAAGAATCGAACTTTTGAAAAAGTAGAAAGAACCGAGCGCTAGAAACCGAGACAAGATCTCTGGTTTAATGGTTTTATTTCCAATCATCCCTCATTCAAGCAAAAAGTGAAAAAGTAGTATGGACCTATAGACGTGCGGTCTCCCAGACAGCACTATGCTACTGATATGTAAGTCATTCCATCCTCTGGTATAAAATATTATTAAAAATAAAATTTGATGAAATTGATTAATTCCTTACTTATTCCAATGTCCTTTCATACTTTTGTATTAGTAGGATAACAAAAATTTATTTAATTATTTAATTAAACATAAATATATACAGAAGTACGTGAGACTTCAAGTCCATGTTAGTGCAAAATTGAAAATAATATTTTGTCTTAGAATATAATGATTCTATAGAGATAATTTAAGAAAATGATATTTACTTTATTATCCATTTAATAAATAAATAGATATAAATAAATGTTAGTCTATTAATGTATCGAGAAAAGTTTATACAGATTATTATAGCTGTAAGTGCACTTTGTGTATAAAGTGCACTTGGAAGTTTAGATGTAAACCATAAAACATAAATCTTAGAAAAAGATATAAAATCCGCTATATATATATTCAAGTTGCATATAATGAAATGTTTTGTGTTTATAGGACAGGAGCAAAGTGGCTAGTTTAGTTTTAGTGCATCGTAAAGTAAATATAGCATACGCTACTTTCGCTGATGAAAATTACTTCTTAATTAATCTGAAAATATATCGAAACATTAATACTGAAAAAAGATCAATCACAGAAGCTATAATTTCTTTGAAATGTGGAATTTTAAATACAGGAAAATTATTTGTATTCCTTTGGAGTTGTTAAACCACCATACTTTTCAATAGAGTACAAAAGGATTCGATGTATAACATTTTCCATCCCCCCTGATGACAGCGAGGCTAAACAAGCTTTTCTGAAAAAATCAGCCTAGAGCTTACAATTTAGATCTTATTTAGGCATTAAAAAAATGAAAGTTAACTACATTTTAAAGAGATTTGTGGGAGCCGATTTTTAAATTGATCTTTTATTTATTATAGATCAAAGTTGACACCTTTTTTAATAAATGATCTCTTTCTGCCACTACTTATGTTTACAAAAAATATCATGAAATCAGTCAAGAAATTCCTTAAAAGTACTATGCAGCAGCTTAAAAGATTTTCAATTGGTTTATTTTTATATTAACAAATTTATCAGTGATAGTTCTTAGTTACTATTTGTTTTAATTCAAAGGAATTGTTAATGTTATAAAGAAATGTAATAAATAAATAAATTAATATCTTAGCCATTTCACAATTTGAAGACTCTATTTATTTAACAAAATGAATGAAAAATTTATCAGAAATAAACAATATGTACGATGTTTCATTACCTCATAAAAATTGTTAATTATTTAAATAAATTTCATAAAAAATCAAATGTAAACAGCAAATTGTTGTGCATTTTGAACCCACAGATTTCGTTTTTGTAACGGAATCAATTTTACATTCTTGCAAAAAACCGATAGACCACAGATCTTATTTATTTAAATTAATTTTATACAAAAATACAAATACAGAGTAAAGATTGAAAGACCACTACATACAGAAACACTAAAACTAAAATTTTAATTGTTCAAAAAAAACCAGTTTCAGACTCTTTAAAAATGACGAAATCGCAGATTATCTATTAAAATTGTTTATAAAAAAAGGAATTGTGGTCTACTGGTAGAATACAAAAAGATGCCCAATTTATTTAGATTTAATTCCATGAAATTAAAAAATATATTTTTGGTCGACAAAGTATAAGGAAAGGTTTTTTTGAGTAACTTAAGATGTATTACTTTAAAAAAAAAGAAATTTGTTTGTTTATAATTGATGGACATTTATATTTGTTTACCAAATTAATTTAAGCAATTAACAATTGTTATTAAATATTAAAAAATCGAGTGTATTTGTTTATTTTCGAACATTTTTTATCAATTTTGCTAAAAGAATGAAGGAAAAATGGTGTTACGCACATCTCGAACAAATAACAATTACAAAGCATAAAGCACAAAGCACAATCACGAAAAATGGAATCCTTTATTAAATTGTTTTGAATGTCCACCCGATTGCCTTTTGAGCGACTTGAAATTGCAATTTAAAAATCAAATCTTCCGCAACATTTTAATTTGTTTATAAATGCTGATTTAATTTTTAATCGCTATTGTGGCAAAATATTGTTTTGTTCTTGCTAATTTGGATTTTAAATGATCAACGTTGATAAGAGAATAAAATCTAATTTCATTATTTAAACAAATCATTCATTCAATGGGGTTCACATCGCAAAACTTTTAAAGGTTTCAAAGGATTTTAAAGAATTTTTAGAAATTGCAAATTATTTAAAAATATTTTTGGGAATCTTTTCAGTCTAGAGTTTTTTGAAATTTCATGTTCTATGAAAATATTATATTTAATTATTTCACAAAATTTTGATAGTTTTTAACCAATATTAAAAGAGTTCAAAGGGCATAGAGAGATTTTAACGATTTGCTCAAAGCTTTCAATGGGTTTCAAAATATATCAGACACATCACAAACATTTTTAATTTTTCAATAATTTTCAACGAATTTTATGGGATTGCAAAGTATTTAAAAATATTTCAGGAATTCTCGAATTATTTAAAAGTATTTTAAGTGATTTCGCAGCATTTCCGAAATGATAACAAGTAACTTTAGAATCCCTCAAAAGATTTCACAGAATTTATAAAGAGTTCAAGTGATTAGTGGAAATTTAAATGGATTTATAATTTTAACGATTTTCTCAAAGTTTTTAATCGGTTAAAAAATATTTCGGAGCATTTCATAACATATTGAAAGTTTTCAATTATTTTCAAAGAATTTTAGGAGATTGCAAAGAATTTAAAAAGATTTCAGATCTTCTCGAAGTATTTTTAAACATTTCAAGTGATTGCACAGCACTTCCATAATGATTGCAAGTAACATTAAAATCTTTTAATGGATTTCACAGATTTTCTAAGGATGTGAAGTGATTCTTGAAAATTTTAAGGAACTTCTAAGAATCTCTTGAGATATCATGGCCCATCAAAGGATTTTAAGAAATTCCACAGGGTTATTATGCATGTTAACTAATTTTAGACGACTTCAAGGGATGTAGACAGAATTAAACTATTTTGTAAAAGGTTATAATGGGTTTAAAAATATCTTTTACGAAATAAAAATGTCTAAATGTTTCAAGAAGTTTTAAAAGATTTCAAGAGATTTTTAGACACCCTATAGTATTTAAAAAAAATGAAAAATGTTTCCAGGGATTCCACAAGATCTCACAAATTATTTCTAAACATTCCAATGGATTTCTTAGGAGTTCAAGCGATTTATAATCATTTTGAAGAATTTCAAAGGATTTTTAGGATTTGCAAAATATTGTTAAACTTTTAAAGGGCTTCTAGGGATTTTAAATAGTTTCAACAGGGTTTTAAACATTATGAGGCATTTGTGATGATTACAAAAAGTGAATGGGAAAGTACGGGCTTTCAATACTTTTAAATTGATTATGACGGACATGAAAAAATGGTAAAGTTTTTCAGAGTGTTTGAAACCATGGAAAGCCAGTTTATGGGGTCTCAGAGAAATTTATAAGATTTCATTAATTTTCAAAGGACTTCACTAGATCACATTTTTCATTTAATAATTTACGGCATAAGTATTTCAAGATAAAAAAATATTTGTTTATATTTTTTGCTTGGTTTGTGGCCAGTAAATCGTTAGTAGTAAATCGTTAGTAGTAGTATATGATATATTTATACACTCTATTTAATTAAAAATACGTATTTTTGACTAATTTACCTCTTTTAGTGAAATATAACTTAGTACTTTGACTATGAAAACATGTAATAAACGCGCCCATAGCGCGCGTGTTTGTTGACTTGTTAGGGAAAAATCACAAATCATATAAATATTGTAAGCTCCAGACTAATTTGTCCAGATACATTTTTTTTGCTTCACTGAGTGACGTCACGTTTCCAATTAAGTTATACAATTTTAAGAAGATTTGCCGTCTTAAGATATAATTTAAAACCAATCTATATGCTGATCAGCCTTTAGAATTAATGAGGGAAATGTGCAGCATTTGTTGCCGGCTAACCTGATCGGAATCGGATGTCGCCTAGATAAACTCGATTCGCAGGTAAATCAGAACCAATCACGCGAACCACTTCCAGAATAATTGTACTGAATCGCTGGATAAACTTGAATCTGTCTATGTCGTAAATTAATTTGATTTGCGTCGCTCTAACAATTTTGATTGCTTTTTAGCTTTTAACTGATGCACTTTTAATTTTAGATTAAGAAATTAATGAGTTACAGTCTTACTTCAAAATAAAAATATTTTGAGGCGTTTTTTCAATTTTTGTTAGGGACACGCGTAAACCCAATGCTTAGTAACCATCTACAATAATTTCAAAGTCATTTTTATTGTTATAAACGAATTTAATAAACAAACGCATATCTTAGCTATTTCAGAAAAATTTCTTGGCAATAAATTGCACGATTTCCTAATACCTGGTAATAATCAATTTAAAATTACTTGGAAAAATCCTTCGCTTATAAAATTTTATTAAAGAACAATAATTATTCTTATGAATAATTTTATTAACAAATTCACAACTTCACTACTTTTCAAAAAATGTATGAAGTTTATTTAACTAAGTCGATTTCCAATCACATAGTAAGGACTTTATTTATTAGAAAACTTGGTCAGATGAGATTTTTTATTTATAGAAATAAATTTTAGAAACAATTTCAGATTGTAGTCAATTTTTAATGAGTAGATTTCGTTTTTTCAATAGAATTAACTCTAAATAAGTTTAAACAATCCTTCCCTCATGATATTTTACCAAAGAACAATAATTTCTGTTATAATTTTATTAATAAATTTACAACTTGAGTACTTTTCAACAAATAGATGAAGTTCTTTTTTATTAAATTAACTGCCAATAACTCAGTGAGGACCCTATTTATTAGAAAACTTTGTCAGACAAAATTTACTATTTATTTTAAAAAATTTCATAACAAAATACAAACACAGAATAAAGAATAAAAGATCTCTGCATCCAGAAGCACAAGCACTTCAGTTAAGATCACGATAGTGAGTAAATTAAAAAATTTTTAAACGGTAGCAGACTTCTTAAAATTATAAAATCACGGAATTTTCAGTCAAATTGTTTATAAAAAAAAAACAAGTGGCTCATTGATAAAATAACATATGAAAGGTATATTATTATTTTCAATTATTATATATTATTTAGTACTATTATTTAGTATGTTATTTAGATAAACCACAATATGTCTCACCTGATAAATTATTCTGATCAATAGGGGACCCTCTGAGTCATAAGTATTTGATTTATTTTAAAATACTGCACCGATTTTTTGACCAGTAGTCGAGATGTGAATATGTTAATAAAATTGTTTATAAAATGAAAATTTGCTGTTCATTGTTTAAGAATGTAAAGCGAAAGATTTTTCAAGTTATTTAGAGTTAAGAAGATTTAAAAAAATGCAATCTTAATTATTTTAAAAAAATAATATAACCGGCAGATTGAGTGACTTAATAAATAAGGTCCTTTCAGAGTCTCTGGCAGTCGATTTCGTGGCAAAAACAGAATTCATTTATGGACATATAGTCAAGTTGTGAGTTTTTCATAAAATTGGTTATAAAATTAAGAATCATTGATGTTCTATGAAATATCATACTGCAAGGATTTTGCCAAATAATAAAAAATTCATTTCGGGAAATAAAGCGAAATCTGCCAGTTAAAAATTGACGAAAATTTGTATTTGTATATCAATTTTGTTAAGCAAATTATGTCTTTAGAGTGGGGAATGAGGAAGATATTCCTTTGTTCATAACATAACAGAAACGTTTTAATATTTAACTGAAAAAAGTAAAAAATAAAGACTGCAAGTATTCTTAATCTTGAAGTAGAACTTTCACTTTGAATTTAAAAACATTGTAATATTAACTTTGTTGTTAACTGTATAAAAGATGTAAAGAAATTAAAAATCTGCCCTGGCAAATCTCTTTGAAATTTAATTTATTTTAATTTTAAGAAAAAATGCTCAAATCGGATCAAAATTGTAAGCTCTAGCCCAATTTGTGCAGGAAAACTTTTTCTGTCCCACTGTGCGTCGATACATAGAAATTGTTCTTTTTGCAAAAACCAATTCACATGGATACTGTAAAACTAAATTAAATTATAATAAATAAGAGATTTTCGATATGAGTTGTGATTAACAATTCAGATTTGGATAGATAAAAAAAATTATAAAATGCCCGGAGAACCGCCTACATTGAAAAGGCACGTGCTTAAGTCACTTTCGTATTATCAGTTTTTATTGTTATTTTTTAAATTATACCCTGGTTTTTCGATTATCGTTTTTTGCGATTAAAGATGAACTTTTCACGATTTTTTTTACCGGACAACTTGAGAGACGTTTTTAATTTTTAGCTTCATCGTCAGCGCGGTGCAACCAGTTGCAACGGGTGTACGGGTCAAACTGAAGCGTCGCGACGCTCGTCGTCTTTCGGTCGAATGAACGGCGCCACCGTCGGATGCCTTTTAACGATAATAGCAGAAACTATATTAGGAAGGTATACGCATGTGTACCTCATAATTTGCAGGTAGGTACACGCGGTTTTGGCTGTTCTGCTCGAAACTGCTCAAAACCCAACTACCACTAGAATTGCAATTATGAAATTAAGGGAGCTATCTGGCTTAGGACACTTATAGCCAGGTGTTTTTTGTTTTTGTGAATTTTTGAAGAATAAAGTATTAAGGTAACCTTTTTAAAATTTTTAAGTTATATTTTTACACGTCTTGAAGAGAAAAAAAAATTAAATTACAGTTCAAAATGGTTGATTTAAGAAGAGCCGCAAAGAGGAGCGAAAAATCACGTTTTTTTGACAAAAATCGACCGACAGTACAATATTTTAAAAAGATTTCAATGTTTTTTTTTTAGAAATTACTAAAAGTCTTCGAGTTATAACGAATATTGCGAAAATTTCCCTCTGACCAAACAAAAATTCGTTATTTAACAACAAGGTTTAAACTTTTGTTTGTCTAGCTTTTCAGTGATATAGTTTCTTTTAAGATTTTATAATTTATTAAAACGAGTCATAATTCAATGTAGTAACTAATTAAAAATAACTTTGAGTAGGTTAGAGTGAAAAATTGTTGTTTTATAATGTTATAAGCAAAACATTGAACAAAAGTCATTTTGTCATGATTCGCGATGAATAGCTATTTTAAATTTACAGATTTTGTAGTATGAAATAGAACATCTAATGTGCGTTTATAATTAGTTAAGAATAGCTGCTGTTTACCAATTATTTGGAAAAATTTTATAAATAAATGTACACGTTAACCATTTTTTCTTGAACAGGCTTCATTCTTTTTTCCAGCTCGAATTTAATATTATTTTTAAACAAATACACATTTTGACCCTTTTTCATGAATAGGCCTAATTTTTTGTGGAATCAACTCTAAATGTCTTACGAAAGATTTCCTTACTGTCATATTTTTCATATAAAAATTTAAAATTATATTTTTCATATTCGTTTAAATATTGAATAGCTTTTATCAATTTGAAATATATGACAGCAGGGAATCTTTGAATAGACATTTCGCATTTATTCCGCAAAAAACATAAAGCCTATTTATGAAACAATTTTTAAAATGTGCGTTGTTCATAAAAATTGTGTATATAATTAATAATAATTGTCATTATGCAAAATGTGTGTGATGCAAAACTTTATTAGATTTTATTTGTTTAAATTTTTATCTTAAGTGAAGATCTAGAATTCTTTTATTTTAATTGAAATTTGAATTTAAAATTTCTAACTTTTAATAAATGTATTATTTAATAATTTGATTATATTATTCTTATTTCTTATCAAATTAGTTATTATTATTAATACTTACAGTGTACAGTTACAGCTAATAGCAGTTTACAGTTATACAATTAATAATTATTATTGAAGTGTTTTTGCTCTGAACTTTTCTTTATTATTTATGGTTTTTCGAAAGTGTTAAAACGTTTTAAAAATCTAAAGAAGCAAAGTGTATCGAGCCCCGTTAGCTTTTAGTAAAATTCAATTTTTTGTTTCACATATTTCGAATTATTGTTTAGAAAGTGTTATTTGATATGGAAAAAAGTGAAAAAAGATTTTTTAAATATCGCAACTTGAAAACTGTACATTTTCTGGAGCTTTTATAGTTATGCAAAAAATGACTGTTTATTTTATTAAAGATATTAAAGCGTTTTTGCATGTGATTTTTCCTTATTCTGTATTACTTTTGGATAGTTTTTAAGCGTTTTATAAATATAACCAAAAAAATCGACCTCTTTTTGAAATAAATAAAATTCGATTCTATTTAAAAAAAAAAATTTATTTAACAAATAAACCTGTAGGATGCGGAGTTATTACATTTAGAAATTATCTCGCAAAATTTTGATTACATTTTTTATTAGATGTGATATTAGGAATAATAAACAAAAAAATACTGCAAATTTCTGGAATAATTTTACTTTTATTTATTTCTTTTATTTTTCAGTCTCTGTAAGATATTAAATTAGCCTTTGAACTGCTCATAAATCATTAGAAAGTTCGCATGACTCTTCCTAAATCTACAATGTTTAAATCTAAATTCATTTTTCTTCTTAAGACGTTTGAAAAAAATATTTCCTACAAGTTTTTAAATAGGTTGTGTATACAAAGCTGTTACCGGTAGAAAAATTGTCAGTACGGGTAAAAAAAAAATTACCGGTACCGACAATTTTTTTTACTGGTTTTTTTAAAAAGCATATTTTAAAGATAGAGTCTAGACTGTGGGAAGAAGATATTAAGAAATTAATTTTTTTCAAATGTGTTTAATGCCCCCACGAAACTTTGGAAAGGGTTCGGGGTTCGACCAAAGTTATTCCTGTGAACAGTCAGAGGGGTGCTTTTCCGCCCCCCCAGGAGCCGTTGAAAAGGGGTCGGGGTTCGACCAAAATTATTTTTATAAACAGTTACAGGGGTGTAACCCCCCCCCCAGACTTAGGAATAGCGTCAAGGCTCGACCAAAATTATTTATGTGAATAGTCACAGGGGTGCCTTTCCGCCCCCTACGAGACGTTGGAAAGGGGTAGGGGTTTGACCAACATTATTTCTGTAACCAGTCACAGGAGTGTCTTCCAGCCCCCCTCCTCTCGAAATGTTAAAGAAAAGTTAGAAAAATTTGCATTCCATAAATTCCTTGAATTCCAAGAATTCCACAAATTCTATGAATATGCGCGATCAGCCGCTACCTTGCTAGAAATATGCTTTTTTTTTTAAAAAAAAGATTTAAAAAATTGTCGGTACCGGTAATTTTTTTTTACCGGTACCGACAGTGTATACACTTCATTTTAAATATGGCCGTAATACTTTATTTGTCAAAAATTCATGAAAACACCTGATTTTAAGCGTCCTAAACCAGGTTCCCCTCCTAATTTCCAAAGTCAAGTATCGTTGAATGCAACAAACCCTCATCTTGTCCCTCTTACAATTCAACAGTAACAGCCCTCGTTCCAACTACCTTTGATGACCTCATTATTTTCCACTTTTGCCCTTGCTTTGAGAGGGAACTGCAATTTACTTTTTTTTAATTGAAAGGAAAGAGGCATAGAGTTCCGAAAAATGAACAAGATCGAGTTGATATACTATGGAGAAGTACCTCAACTCTTAATTTGTGGCGAGATTTCAGGTTAATAAGGCACAGTGGTATTGTCGCTTTTTAATATTGAAATTATTCTTAAGGTTCTAATCGCAAAAATTGAGAATATATTTTAGCGAATTTTTAATTTATATTATTTTCTTGAATTATATTCCCAATGTCAAAAGAATAATGGTTAACAATGTGTGAAGTGTTTAAAACGTTTAACGATTATTGGCGAATGAAACAAGTTTTATTCCTAAGAAAAATGAAATATTGATGAAACTTTACGATGAGATAGAAATAGACAAAAATGAAGAAGCCAATTTTTTAAAGTTAATAAAATTATTATAATTTATACATAAAACTGTTGAAGAATTTCATATCTTTATAAAATATACTTTTTTTTTAATAAATTCAGATATTTAATTGTGTTAACGACATGCGGATCCATCTACCTGAGCTCGAACCGGACCCTTGCAGAGACATTATTATCAACAATTATAAACAAATACCAGAAATTCTCTGTGACAGAGACTTTGTAATAAAGGGAAAGCGTTGTTTATTGCAAGAATTGTGACCGTATATAGGGTTTAAAAGTACAGTGTAAAATAAGATGGTACTTTAGTCAGATATTATTTGAAGGGTCCTCAGTCTCAACCTGTTAACTGATATTTCAGAAATTTTACACGGCGAAGGATAATTTAGATCGCGGAACTATGTTTTAGATACCAAAACGCGATTTTTGAAAATCCATTTTAAAAAAACTAAAAGAAATTTTACTGTTCCGTTTACGGCATATTAACTGTATATAAAAAATAATCCAGAAAATACAAAAAAATTGAATTTAATAAAAGTTTCAGTTAAACCATTAACGTCCGAAATTCTATTTTTCAAATGCGTATGTCAGCGGCTTTGTTCACTATCAAATCGTTTTTAAAAAAATTTCAAAATAATAATTTCTGATGTAAAATTGTTTGAACTTTCCAAAAAATTTTTGTAAACTTTGAACGAATGCAATCCTAAAAAGTTATGATCGTTTATTTATTAAAAAAACGTGATTTTTTAATTCAAAATATGAAGACTCATTTTGATATGTAGAAGAAGATTTTTTCCAGCCATAATCAAAATTAACCCTAGAACGGTATCTACACGCCTCCGAGGCGTAGATGTAGACAAGAATGAATGTCATATCACGTGACAACGTTACCATTTTGAAAAAATAAACGGAAATAAAAAAAAAATAACCATTTGTGGTCTTAAAATATGGATAATTAGGGCGTACACGCCTAGGAAGCGTGTGGATACCATTATTGTACTAAAAGTCACGACACCGTTCTAGGGTTAAAAAAGTCTGTTTTTTCGACCCACCCTACCGCGGACCTTTCATTTGATCTTCTAGGAGCGCGGTGGTGTGGTGGTCGTGCAGTGGCTGACGGTCGTGTAATGGCCATGCGGTGTAGCATTGTAAGTCTGAATAGGAGGAAGGAAAGATCCCGAAATTTTGAAATTTTTTCTAAAATGATACAAAATCACCTCAGAATTGCTTATCCTGCTCTTTGAGATCTCCAAGCCTATTTTTTCTTGCAATTGTACCAGACGGCGTGTGACCTCTCGAAATGATGTTAACCATGTTTAACCTGCACATCACTGAAACTTGCAGGAAGTTGCATGCAGAGAAGAGAAGACAGAATACAAAAGCGAGGCGAGGCCGCAAAATAAAGCTGCATAATAGGCAGCATTCAACTATAGGCTGAAGATTCTGTTTGTGCTTCTACTGTTTCTCTTGCGAAACTGTAACATTGTGGTGTCTGCTTGATTCTCTTTATACTTGCGCTGCGTTAGATTGCTGTGGTATATTCAACTAGAAACCTGACGACGTGAGTTAGCTAAGGCGGAATATTAATTTCACGAAACTTAGGAACAACTTACAGACTAGGATTATAAAGCACTTCACTACTTTTACTATAATAGAGATAAATCCTCTTTACCAGACCACCTGTGAGGCAGGAACAGCCAACCACTAACCAAAACTTAGAACACACTTTCGCTGTCAAAATACCAATTTTAGACCACAATGGCAATTCATACCTTTATGCTATTCCATCATGTATACTAATCTCACCAAAAACATCTGAATTGAAATATTTTTATAGATTGATAAAATTACATTTTGATAATGTATTAAACAGGTACTCAGAGGAATTTCCTCTTCTGTCAAAAGGATGTTTCTTGACACAAATGGAAGTTTCTCTTGGAGATCCTCATGGGAGAGTTGAGACACGGGTTATTCAAAATCTGATTGGCGCCGCTGTCCCGGAACTAGTTAAACTTTTATCAGTTTTGATTGGCATCAGTTGGCGCTATCTTCAAATCACAATTGTATGTGTAAGAGGATTTAATACAGAATTGAGTCAACTCTTAAACAGGAACATTATTAATTATTGGGAAGGTTAGTCATTAAGGTGAGGGAAAAATAATATTCACTTTGAAACGCATATACTTCAAAATTTTCATAAACAAAGAAATTAATAAGAAATAAAACTGTTCAAACTTTTCGCGCCCCATGAAAATATCAAAGTTCCGGTATAGCGGCGACTATTGGAGGGGGAAACTTGTCTCAACCATCGACATATAGAAATGGACCGGTAACGCTTTTGGGAGAACTGAAATGGGCTCTAGAGAGAGAAAAAACATATGAGACGTAGACCTGCCTTTATCTTTTTCAGGACTCTGTCAGCCTAGTGGTTACAAAATTTGACGACGTCTTTGCGACATCATTACGACATCTTTATGACAACTTTACGACATCCTATGTCCATGTCGTTTCGCTGTCTTTACGATGTCGTAAAGACATCGTCAGATCATGCGACTTATTTACGATATCGTAAAGACACCTTAACGACATGGACATAGGATGTCGTAAGGTTATCGTAAAGACGTCGCCAAACTTTGTGCCCACTGGGAAGTGATTTGGTGGCCCCGGGCATTACCTAAATATTCTGTACGGTTAATTACGAAAATATATAAACAATACATTAGAAATTTGTAGTTATAATAGATTGAATTTTAAGAACATTCATGTAAAATAACCTGTTTCAGATAGATTATTTTAAAAACTTGGTAACCTTGAATTCTTCTTGAAATTAGATTGAAAATGCTACAATAATAATTGTTTTGCGTATTCAAAAATAATGTAAAAACTGTCAAAAATTTGAACAATATTTCTATAACATAAACAATAATCATTTGTATTGCATAAGTACAAAACTTCATATTTTGAGGTTTTGTTTTTGTTGTAACATTTTTTATTTTACTATATTCAACAACTTTACTTACATATGAAAACATATCACCGTATAAACGTCTTGACAACGCCCACAAACTACACAGGCTGCCACCATTTTTTATATTTATTTACAATAAATTATAATTAAATAAATTATAAATCAAACAATTCTGAAAAGTGCAATAAACGTCACATTATTGAGGCACTCGCGACACAAATCACGGTCCTGTGCTGCGCCAAACTTCACCCAACGAAAATATTCTCGACCAATCAGCTTTATCTAGAAAGAGATAGGGCTACGTCTCATATGTTTTCTCTCTCTCTAGAGCCCATTACCGTTCTCCCCACAGCATTACCGGTCCATTTCTATATGTCGATGGTCTCAACTCTCCCTAGCGGATCTCTAGTTTCTCTTAAACTGAAGGTTAAGAGGATTTTCATTTGTTTCGAAAAGAATTTTTTCATAGCGCCTCTATTGAAACTTCGAGTTTCGTTACATGTAGAGTGTAGAGTATAGAGCGGGTTGAAACACGGTGTTTGGATCCCTAGGGTTGAAACATTTTGTTACAACTCTGGGGCACACAGGCAGTTAGGTAGAAAGGTAGGGTCCACAGGTATCTGAACTCGAATTTTCAATAGATTTGCTATGAAAAATAATATGAATTACTAGGAATGTAACACAACTTGTAATCCAACATACTATTTTTCTGCAAGCATTATCCTTTACTTGACGTAATCTTGCAGTCAAACAATTTCGTTTCAGACAAGAAGACGATGCTTTCGTTCCAAGACAAATTTTTCTTTGAGTAGGAGAAAAAAATAAAATCTTCGTGAGATTATCTCTTTTTTTAAATAATAAGAATAAAAACATTTGCCAAGTTTCTATCATTTTCGCTTTTAATACATTCTCAAAATTTCTGCAATGTTAATAAAAATCTGAATATTTTCATTTAGATATCTTTTACAATTACTTGCCAAACTTTGACTTCACAAACTTCTCCTGCGCTGAATGTACTGATACCTTTATACTTAACAAAATATTATGCATCTTAGATGTTTTTTGTAAGACACTATAATGCATATAATTAGTATTGATATTGACATTATAAGTGAAAATAGAACTAATAGACAGTTTTTCTACTTTCGATTTTCCTATATATTCATCCAACGCCGCCATGTCGAAAATGCTGTACAATATTGGCTCAACAGTGTAAAGATCCAGATCGAGTGAATTACTGAAGAATCGATTTTTTTCAATTAGAAGTAGGAAATTATGAAGAACTAGTTAATTAATCTATATTTTGAGAGACGTAGTTCTGGATTTTAATCTAACGGAATCACGTTGAAAATTTTGCTTCAATCCCTTTAATTGTGTAAGCTGCAGGTCGACTGAACTACTATAAAATCGAATTTTGTACACGAAAGTGAAACATCTATAGAAATAAATAGAGAATCAAAATTTCCTGAATAACAACACTTAATCTTCATCTAACTAATTAATTCTGAAATTCGTATACAAATTGCAAAAATCCTTTTAGATCCAGTAACTCGTTTTGAAATCTTCTAAAATCTATTTAAGACATTGAAAATCCTTTAAATCGATTACAAATCTCATAAAAATTTCGTATAATCCTGTTAAAAATCGGTGTAAATACCTTAAAACTTCTAAAAATCGGTTCAACTCTTTGAAATTTTATAAAAAATTTCGCAATCTTACGGGATTTCTTGAAATCTGTAAAATCCTCTTACAATTCACTGAAATCTTTAAGATGCGTGGAAATCTGTCCGAATTAGTCAAAACTGTAACTGATTTAGAGAGATTAAAATCCTATTTACATAAATAGCACGAGAATTCTGGATCAATCTGAAAAATCTCTATCCCATCCACACACTACTCCTTTGCCCTGCCGAGTGAGTCACGCCTACCCCGAAAGGGAAATGGCTTAATGGTGTAATAATAATAAAAAAAAATCCCATGAAATTTTTTGATATCCTCAAAAATAAGTGTAATACTTTGGAACCTTTTGAATTTTTTTTTTAATCCTATTAAATCCCGTGGAATTATTAAAAAGTCTTTATATCTCTTAAAATTCGTTAGAATCTCTTAAAATCTTTTAAAATTTGGAAAATCTTTCGAAATCGCCTGAAATATTTTGAAATATTTTTAGATCCATTGAGATCTTCAAAATTCGTGAAAATAATTGATGCATTTTTTACATATTGAGTTTTATATATATATATCAAAATATATATGTCATCATTTTATATATACTTTTAATATATATCACAGTTTTACAAAAAACATCCTGCGCAATTAATCGACGTTTTCACGAAACTGTATGAAAATCAACTAGATCGAACGAAAATATATTAAAAAAGGACTGCGGAAGATAAAAATGGATTATAATAAAAATGGAATGTAGTACGACAATGGAAAATGGAATTGTAGTACGACCAAAAAAAAAATTTAGGTCAAAGTTGTAAGACCCTGCAGGATCTATTACTTAGCTGAAGAAAACAACAAATTTAACTAACACCCAGTTGTACGCAAAAAAGCCTGCACGTAAAAAAGCTCATACAACATCAGAAAGTTCTAAAGGAAAACGATTTTCCTACAATTTTTGATAATTAAAATGGTTTTATTCATCAAGCTTTTACAAATATTCATATACATTTTTTACAATCAAGATATTCAAACTTTTTCAATTCAAAATTTTAAATTTAGATAAGGTAAAAGCATTGCTTTAAATAGAAGTATATTTTTATCTTTATAGCACTTCACTATTAAAAACATTGAATCCATCTCAAAACTTGGGTTTTTATATGAAAACTTTTCTTTTAAATCGAAAATAAACCTTTATTCATAATCATAAATTTAAAAAAAGGAATTATTGAAGGGTAATTGCACATACATAAGAGATTTTTTTATGTAGGTGCGATAATAGGAAAAACTTCGAGAAAATAAGACGGAAAGAAAAGCTTCCAGCATAATAGTCTTAAAAAAATTACTTCCGCATTTTTAAAAACTTTTAAAATAAAACACAATAAAAAAAATCCTTTTTTATGCACATCTACATGCCAACGCCTTTAAGTTCAGTCCTTTTTGAAGAAAATCAAACTATAACAAAAGAGTCATAAACAGAGGTTTTAAAAATGAAATTTCCTAATTTTTCAATATTTGATAACAAAAAAAAATTCCCGATGCGCGAGCACATTCTAATTACGCGCAGCGCGCGCGCCGCTTCGCGTCAAGTTTGAGCGCGCCTAGGGCGCGCGAGTACGATCTCGCGCTTCACGCTCGTTTTCGTACTTTAATGCGTACACTTTAACTACATTTTTTCAAATATCCTATATACTATAAATTAAATCGAAAACTGTGATTTAAACTTCTGAGGAATACAGCCATAAATTGTAACTGAAATTTTTTTAGATTTGTATTTAAAGAATGTACTCAAAACACCTACGGCTTTGACGATTACATTCTCACTACGAAACTCGCGCTTCGTGCTCGATCACTTGTGTCTAATTGAAAAACTGCATCAAGATAATTTGTAAATTTGGTTAAAATCGACTAGAAACAACGCTTCATACTTATGGAACTCTTACAAAACTAAAATTGCATATTTTTGAAAATGATCAAACTTTTTGAACTTTTGTCTAACTAAGAAATTACATGATAATAGTTTCGTGAAACATATATTTTATATCTGCCCGTGTAGGAATCCAATCAGGGATCCGGCCGGGTCCCAGCCGGATAGACCCGCTTTTAGCCAGGCGTTGGTCGGGAAATCCGGCCAGGATCCGGCTAAAAACGTCACGGTAAACTGGTCGGATCCCGGCTTCAATACCGGCCTGGATCCGGTCGGGTAATCCGGCCTAATAGCGGCTAAGAAATATTGCTTCAGGCGTGAAATTGGTAACTTGTTTTGTATTTTAAGGCTTATTGCCAAGTATACGATGAAATTGAAAAGTCAAATCAATTAAACCAATTCTGGCTAGGAAATTATAGTACAATTTCAATCAATGATAATAGAATCTCCCAGCAATTGTTTAATTTTGGAAACCACGTGGTAATTTAAGGTTAGGAAAGAAGGAAGGAAAAAATGTATACACAACAGTATACTTTAATTTAGAATAATAATTATTCGCGCACTAAGTAGGGGTTTCAAACTAATTACTGAAATAAGGTTGATTTTAACCAAGATTCTCGATTTTATTTGCGAACTTCGAAGAGACGGCGCAACGTGAGTGCAAGGAGCGTCCTCGTTCCGGTGCGAAAATGGAAATTTCTGAGTGTCCATGCAGACGACAGACACAGCAGGCGCTATATATGGCGGTAAATTTGAAATTGTACAGGCTAAACATTGTCTGAATAAAGAGAAATTTATAAAAATTGTATCATTTCTGTTGTTGTACATAGCAGAATCGATAACAGTTTAATTTAAAATGTTAAATTATTCGAAAAAATTTAATGTTTTTTTTTTTAATTTAAAAAAGCTCATTTTTGTTTCACTGATCTAATAAATATTTGAATTGCAATTTTCAAATAATAATTCATCTAGCATCCATAATTATGTCTTTGATAATATCACGGCTCTTAAAACATGTGTAATTTCTACAAAAACATTAACCTGACCAGTGCCCAACCGGTTCCCGGCCATGGGAAAGAACTAGGTTTGGCCCAGCCAGTAATCGGCCGACCCCGGACTACGTGATTCGAGAAAAATGTAGCCTGACTGGCTCCCGCCCGGTTCCTGCTCATGAAACCCAGCCAGGGTTAGCCCGCCCGGGATCCGACCAGAAACCTTGTTGTATAAGGGCCAACGTGGGAAATTTCTACACGGGTTGTAGAAATTTGGATTGATATTTCTTAACCTATTAAAAAATTTGTTTTTTTTCTTTTTTTAGAAATTTTCAAAATGTTGAAAAGCATTTAACTTTTTGAAGTTTTATCGAATTTAAAAATGTCATTAGCATAATTCAGAAGTTTTTTGGACACATATCAGAAAATTTGACATAAAATTTCTAAAACTCATTAAACATTTTTTTCAAATTTTGAAAGAGTTCAAACTTTTCGAATGTTTATCTGATCCAAAAATTTAACTGACATAGTTTCTAAATATATGATATCTAGTAATGAATTTAAATGAAATTTCCTAATCTTTTAGAAAAATATTTTCTTCTATTTTTCTGTACATTTTCAAAATTTTCAAAAGTATATAACTTTTCTAATTTTCATCAAAATGGGAATTTTTGTATTGGGATAATTTGCAACTCTTCTATCCAGCTATCAGAAACTTTAACACCAATTTTTTAAATTTGAATTTTGTTTTTATCAAATTTTGATAATGTTCTAACTTTTTAATTTTGGTTGGAAATATCTGATTAACGAACTCAACCTTCATTTTGGGAACCTTAAGAAGTGTATCAAAGGCTGACTTGATTGGACAAATCCTTCCAAAGTTAGCGTGGCTACAACATTCAGGTGACCATACATACAGACATACAGACATACAGACAAACAGACATACATACATACAAACATACAACCATACAAACATACAAACATACAGACATACAGACATACAGACATACAGACATACAGACATACAGACAGGCAGACACCGATAAAATTTTATGATTTCCGGATTCTGTGAGTGCTGAAACACAAAGATCCGTTAAAAGCCAGAGATCGAAAATTTGGACGATTGCATTACACACTCATGAATGAGAATGTAAAAACATAAGGATGAAATAGCAAATTTTATTTTTTAATTCACTCCTAAATATCAAGACATTTAACTTGAGCAGATGAAGATTGAACTAATAGAAAAGTTTCCAGTATATAGTGGTCTAATAAAAGAAATTTTTTCATTTATCTTTTTTTTCAATATCTGATAACAAGAACACATTACTGGACAATAGACAATCTGAATTTTTATGGAAATCTACATGCAAAGAACTTTAATTTCAGCCATCATCGAAAAATATCATAATAAAAGAAAATATTTCAGAATAGTGAACTAAAAAACGAGTTTTTCTAATCTTTTAACATCATTAAGAAAAAAGCAAAACTATTGTTTAGAAAATGTTATCCTTCAATACACATTTCATGTCGAGATCTTCAATTTGAGCCAACAGCAAAAAAATCAAACTCACAGAAATGTTTCCAGCATTCAGTGGTTTGATAAATGAAATTTGTTCATCTTTCTTTATTTTTCAGACTGTGATAACTAAAACGCAATACAATTTAAATCGATAAAAAAGAAAATATTTGAGCACAGTGGGTTAAAAAATAAAATTTCCCCATTTTTCTCATTTCTTATGCACTAATAAAAAAGAACAATATTGTCACGTAGCAAATTTTATTTTGTAATACACAAGTATATTTCAAGGCGTTCAATTTTCTTGATGTCTGAAAAAGAGCGGACCAAATGTAAAGTTTCCAGCATTATAAACGAAGCTTCGTTGTTTAACGAAACTTCGTTTTTTAACGACATTTCCTAATTTATAATTTTTTTTAAGCAATAAAAAAATGACACATTACCAAAGCAAATTTGATTTTTTACTTTAAACATATATCAAAACCTTCATTTTAAGCCATCTTGGAAGAAAATCGGATAATTTTTAAGTCATGATAAAACACTGTAAAAAACGCGAATATTTTTTTTCGAAAAAACTCTAATTATTATTGTAAATGTAGTGGATATTTTAGACGATTTCTCGCCTATTTGGATGATGCCTTTTTGAATCAATAAAAAAACGTGAAAAAATAACTTATGTGCACATGAAAAATTTATAATTTTCAGTAGTTATTTGACCTGTAGTCTGTAGAAAATTTGGATTCATTAATTATTTCAAGGAATTATTTACAATTGATCTCTCCCATGCTCGGAAACGCTAAGAGTAAAGACTTGTATATAATAAAAAGGTGGAACTGCTTTGCAAATAATAAAAAATGTGGAAATTACTTTTTGTTTAATAATATTTAATTGCAAATTAAGGTCGGTTGGTAATCACGTTTTTTTAGTTTCGCCAAGCAAAGGATTAAGGGAAATTCAGATTTGAAGCAGCTTTCAGCAAGAAAGTTGTTGTATATAGTTTGAGGAAGATTTCTGGAAAGTTTTAGGTAGATTTATTAAAAATGGCCGAAAATATGTACTCTTTTATATAGATCGTTACGGTGCATATTATTTTACAAAGTATATATTTCCGCAAATTTTTAATGAATCCATCTAAAAAATTTTTAAAATGTTCTTTTAACTGTACAAAAAAAACGTTTTGCTAGTAGTTGATTAAAATCTGAAGTACCCTCGACACATTTTGTCGGAGAAAGTATAATAACGCGAGTACTGATCAGCCTTAGTTTGAAATTGAATTTTATCAAACAAAAGGTGATTTACCAACTGTTTATTGTTTTTAACTTATCACTGGAGTTATTTTACTCTGATACATTTTTATCTCTCCTTTAATTTTCCTCCAAGATCTCCCTTAATGTCTCGTATCATAACCAGGAAATGGTCTGACCGGATAAGAGCTGCGGTTATTAAATGCGGCTAATGTTCCCTCGGCCATGGAACGGTGGAGATTAAGTGATGGTAATTATCGATGAAAATTTCAAGATTTCACACCACTTTGCTTAAAAACATCTCCCTACATTCGGTTAACCTTTCATTCTTTTTACATTCAGACAGGATTTCCTTTTTTTCCTTAACGATAACGAGACAGTTTTCCTCCATTCAAACTAATGTATAGTCACTCAGTTAAAAAGAATATTTGAAATTGGTACACCACAACATTTCTTTGATTTGAAATTAAGAGATAAATTTAAATTCAGAAGAAACTTGCTGAGTTTCAAAATTTAATCATTTAAATGGCAGCGCGTACGTGTACCGAAAAATTCCGGATAATTGCGTACTGAAATATCGATAGAAATAGTCACTTTTCCAGATCTCGCCATTCTTACGGAAATAACCGCTCCATATTTGTTTTGTATATGATAAATTAAGCGGATATTTTGAAAAGCTGAAGTTAAAATCAAAGCGAGAAAATAGTCAGTTTTCCTGTATGTTTAGACATTTTTATCATTTCTACCTTTACACTGGAACTTAGATTTAAGACTGGATTTGGGGCATGGATTGGAGTGGCCTTCAACATAAATCCAGACAATCGAAACAAATATATTTCCTGATAGCTTAGTTTTATAATTTCATACTTTCTTCAGTTACCTTAAATTAATGTTGATAAATCAGTCTCGACCTTGTATCTATGTTAGATCCCTCAATCAATCGTCGATTGGAAAGGTCAGTTACAATAAAAACAAACAAATTTTAGTTAAACATGTCGGTCCTGAGTTTGCACCCTCTTCGGTAAATATTTTATTATAGTCAAAATCTGTCAGACAAAATGTGTCTTTAAAATCTTGCCAACCTGGAAAAATGTTTTTAATTAATAAAAAAAATGTTTTTAAACTATTTTTATAAATTGCACGTCTTATCATATTTGTAAATGTCACATAAATTTATTTATACATAGAATCATTAATGTTATGTTTTTCGGACTTAAAATATTTGGAATGAACTTTTTGTAAAGGTATGTCTTTCACAGTTATTTAAATAATGTAAACCATCTAATTGTTATTTAATCTGTTTTGTAAACAAACTTTTCGCACCATGAAATGCTCAAATTTGAGTAATTTCTCTGCTTTTATTTAATTCATTAACTTATTTTATTTCATTACTTAAGAATTCAAACTTCCTTTCTTCTTTTTTGTGTATTTTTTATCGCATTTGTTCTCATGTTATACAATTTTTGATTTTGTCTTACAGATTTTGACTATAATAAAATATTTACCGAATAGGGTCCAAACTCACGACCGAAACGTTTAACTAACATTTTTTTCTTTTTATTGTAATTGACCTTTCCAATCGACGACAGATTGAGTGATCTAACTACCTTAAATTAAAATTATATAATTTAGGCAATTTGGAAAGTTTCGTGTTTTTGAAAATCTCATGGTCTAAAATGATCTTTTTGGCAATCACCCTTAAGGAGATTTAAAAAAATCAAATGATTTAAGAAAACTTCAAAAGAATTCAACAATATTTAAAGTAATTAAAAAACTTGAAAAAATTAAAATAAATCAATTCAGAACATTAAGTAAATTCATGAGAATATAAAGAGATCAAAAGGAAATGAAATGCATTTTCTTACCAATTTGATACGAAATGTTATTTGTAAGGATTCTACCTCCACCCTTAATAGCGTGACGTAGTTTATTTACGCCCAAATTAAAAAAATTTAAAAGAATTTTGGAGAATTAAAAATAATTGAAAATGGAGAGGATGGTTAGAATATTGAAAGAATAACAATAAACAAAATTCAGAATATTTCAAGTGAGTTAACAAAATAAAAAGGAATCTAAAGGAATTTAAGGTGACTTAATGTTATTAAAAAACTACTTCACGGTATTTTCTAGACTTTTGCAACATATTCCTGAAAATTTGGAGATGTTTAACATAAAAATGCAATTTTTCAAACAAGACAATGTATTAAGAATTTTAAGAAAGAAAAGAAGTAAATGAATTCATAAGATTTTAAGTGAATAAAAAAAATAGGTAAACTTCGAGGAATTAAAAATACTTAAAGAGCATTCAATAGAATTAAAAGAATTGAATGAATTCTAAGAATGTACCAAATATAAAAAATTAAAATTAATAAATTTAGAATATTGCTAATGAATTAAGAAGAATACGAAAGAATTCAAATGAATTTAATGTGAATTGGTGCTGTTCATAAACAATTCACAATATTGTTTATAATTTTTCAAGCCGTCAAATCTGCTCAAAATAATACAAAAGAATGTGAAGAAATTTGAAAAGAACTTTAAAAGAATTTAATACATTTTATGAGAATTCAAGAGAAAAGAATTATAAGAGAAAAGAATGATTAAATATGTGTAGCAGGCTAAATTTCTTGAAAAGCATTCCAAATAATGTCAGAGTTCAAAATAATTTAAAATCATGTAAGAGGATTTAAATCAAAAAATTTATTTATTATTTTTAATAATAAATTAATGCTTACATTTCGAAGGCAATCGTAAATATTTCATTGAAATGATTGAAAATAATAATAAACAATACGAAGGCTAAAGTGATAATTTTATAAATAAATGCAACCCCAGATCCCTTAGTCACCCCTTAAGTCCATGTGATGAGTGGGTCTTGTGACCAGTTTCCTATCTTACCGACACTTTTTTTATTTTGAACATATTTTCACACGAATCGCCACATCGAGTTAAAAATTTGGGATCATAAATAAGAAGCAGTGCTTCTCCAGTTTTAATTAATGTGCAAGTAACTTTATTAGTTATATTTTTATACTTTCTAGATAAAAAAAACTTGGTTTCTAATTCAAAACATGAAAAGGTGAATACTTCCTTGATCTCTGTATTGATTATTATCATAAATAAGAAGCACTACGAAAGATGAGCCTAGTTCTAAATTTCAATAATTATGAAAAAAGTATTTTGTAAATAATTTTTTGTTCTTCTTTTATCATAATTATTCAAATTTAGGACCATAGCAACCTTTCTTAGTGCTTCTTATTTATTATCCCAAATTTTCAACTCGATGTGGCGCTTCTTGTGAAAATAAAATAGCAAATAAAAAAAGTGTCGATAAGGTAGGAATCCGGTCACGCGATCCACTTGTCACATGGCCTTAAGATACTATAATTCAATTTTCAGGTTTTCGTAGCCCCGGGCTGAAGCTAGGAACCCCTTTTTATAAGCAGCGTCTCATTTGACTAATTTTTAAGTACCGTTTCAGTTATCATTTAAGTAACATTTGAACTTTGCATTTAAAATACAAGCAAATATAAATAGTTAATTCCTTCATTACAATATTGGAAATTTCCTGTTCATGAGGTCCAAGCAATGGAAAAATACCTGCGAGTCTTGGTATTTTATTATAATAAAAAAGTAGTAAATTTTAAAATATTCCACATGTTGATAACTAGATAATTCGTATTCCGAGCGACTTTTTGCAAGGGAGATATAAAAGATCTGGGATCAAAGGACGACATCTACCGATTCTGATGGTACGATTCAGCTGCTGACAGAGCAAAGTGGGTTAGATACTTGGCTTTTCCAATGACAAAGCTTACCATGAGATTGCAGTTGATGTTCGAGTTGTCAGTCGACCGAATTAATAAAGATGACGTAAAGCAGATGATCCTCTCTCGTTTTATGAGATCCCAACAAGTTACTTTTTCTGAAAAAAGTAAAAAAGTAAGTAAGTAAGCAATAAGTAAAGCTTTTCCTGGTAACTGAACATATTATCTTCTTCTTGTGAAACAGCAATTTATTTAATATCGATTCTTCCATCGTTAGCAGTGCTTCTCCAGTTTTAATTAATGTGCAAGTAACTTTATTAGTTATATTTTTATACTTTCTAGATAAAAAAAACTTGGTTTCTAATTCAAAACATGAAAAGGTGAATACTTCCTTGATCTCTGTATTGATTATTAATTAAATTTAATATTATTATTATTTTCATATTTATATATTATTATTATTATATTATTCATAAGTATACATATTATACAATTTTCAAAATTTGAATCAAATTTTTGAATTTTTTAATTTCAACCGCAAATTATTTATCTGTTATTATTTATTAAATTATTTATCTCGAAAACCCCCTCGTACTGACTTTTATGTAAATCTACCAAATTAATTAGATTTTCAAAATTTGAGTCAAACTTGAGAATTGTTTATTTTTTTATCCCAAATTTGTGTTTCTCTTTATTCTCTCTCATTTGGTCGTCCACCAATTTGTAAATTTTTTAAATGTAATGCTAGGAACCTTTTAGGTTGGACCCAGCATTTAAAGGTGCTTTAAGGGTCCGGGTTATTTCTCAAGGGTACAGGTCAGGACCCGAACCTTTTAAATTCCTAAAGGTCCGGGTTCGGACCCGTACCCTTCGATTTCTTAAGGATCCGGGTCCGGACCCAAACCTTTGAAATTTTAAAGGGTCCGGGTCCGGACCCGAACCTTTTAAATCAATAAGGGTCCGCGTCTGGACGCGTGCCCTTTAAGTTCTTACGGGTTTGGGTCCGGGCCGGACCCTTTCTGGACCATTTAGGTTCCTGGACCCTTTAAAAATTAAGCGTTCCAATCTCTGTTTAAGACAAATACAAATAAGTAAATTGTGACAAAGCTAAATTAAAATTTATAAATTAAAAATGTAATGGAATATAGTTCAAATGTTCAAAACTAAATGAATTTGAAGAGTTCTTGACGAAAAGCATGTAAAAAAATGAAAAGAAAATTAGGCAAACTTTCTAATAAGAACTTCTAATTATTAAGTACCAATAGTATTACTCATCGGGATCCTTTTAAAATTACTGTTGAAAAGAATAAAAAAGAGAAGAAAAAGAAAAAACCTTAAAGGAAAAACAGCAAGCTCTCTTTTTAAACACAAATATTCTTTTAAAGCGTTCTTCTAAGAAACAAGTTCAATGTATATTTGAAAAATGTACAATTGTAACAAATGTTGGAAAATCAAAAACAGAAATCTGTTGAAAAGTAGCGCATGAATACACTGAATATGCATAATTAATTTATAGATCATTAATCTATTGTAATTGTCCTAAAAAATGTTGTTATGAAACATCTGATTGTCATTTTTTCCGTTTTTCCATTAAATTTATTAATTTATTTGCAATGCAATTTTTTAAAATTTTGACCCAAAATACGCATCATAACATAAAATGGTTTTAATCAAATTTTTTAATGTATTTGTGTGCATTTTTTTGAGACGTATTGAGCTGTCTATATTTTCTAGTTTGCAAAGTTACGGTGTTTTGCAATATTAATGCAATAGTTATTTTTTATAATATAAAAAATATTTATAACTGGTTTGTACGAATACCGATGAAGTAAAATTTTACAAGAATCTAATAGCTTTCATTAGAATGAGAATATAAAATTGCAAGACTTTTACTATACAATTTTTGATGGATGAAGATGTTCTCGTTTATTTGTTTAACGGCCAACAAAGGTAACACACCAGCTATTCGATAGGAGCCTTTAACGTGTTCAATATATGTCCACCTTTGTGCACTGAAAATGGTCACACTCTCCTTCATTTACATGGCAGATAGTATAGAAACTACGAATTTGGCACGCATTACATTACTAATATTTTTTTTAAATTTGAATGGTTTAAAGATTCACGAACATATTTCTTTTTCGTATACGTTTTGCCACATTATGTCGCAAATTATAGTCAGGCCAAATACATATTGTTTTTAATGTTACGTTTGAATGACAGTGAAAATTTATTTAAAATTGTGTGCATTTCTTATCCACACGAAACTTTGAAAATATTTTTATTTTCTGGGATACACTATACTTTTTTAAATGGATTGATAAGATCAAAGATTTCAAAGGGGTTTCTAGTTGACTTTGAAATATAAATTAAATAAGAGGAAATTTCTTGAGATTCCTAAGGGTTCATAGTGATTCAAAAGATTTTAAGGGATTTGAAGATACTTTAAGAAAGTTTACAAGATTCAAGGATTTTATTAAATCTCCAAGGATTTTAAGAGATCTCAACAATTTCTCTGGATTTAAACTATTTTTATTTAAATAACTTTAAGAAATAAGTTTAGTTTAAATTATATATATGGGCTTTCAAAAGATTTCTACTATACGGAATAAACTAAATTTTACTTTAGGGGGTTCCTACACGCAGAAAAAAGAAATTTTATATTTACTAATCAAGAATTGTAAAGGGTTTCTTGTAACCGTAACAGTATAAACTGCTCTTAATAAGAGGGTGAAAATATCAAAATCACTTAGCCTTTCGTAAATGTCTCAGTGAAATTAAGGTTAATTCAACGGTTATCCTTCAGTAAAATAAACCTCTATTCCCTCGTATTGCATACTGAACGACATGTAAAATCCACTGAACCGAGATTACAATAGTAGTGCAGTGGACGTTACCGAAAGATCGGTACATGCTACTGATCCGATCGGTTTACTTAACTCGCCCCTAAAGTCACAACGCAACCTATCCGCGCGGAGCACCGGTTGAATTCATGACGCAATCGGCAATGAATGGATTGCATCACCTAAAAAACATTCCTTTTTGACATTTCTGTAACAGTCGTCACATTACTCCAAATTCTCACTTAGCAAGGAAGGGGTTTTATAAAAATAGCACCATTTCGGATGGCAAAACTTATTCACAGATCGCGTACACTTGAGAGATTATTGGAGCAAGACGTGTTTTTGTTCCGTGACTGTTTCAGCTGACATATAGATATGATATGAATGCTACAACTTTTGTTGTGTGCCGCGATGACATGGTTGCGTATTCAGAAGTCGTTCCCAAGGTCACCACCCTCAGTTACAAATGCATTTCAAAATTATTTTACAGATCGCAACTCGTATACTAGTGTAGTGGTTAAGACTGTTGACTTGCGTGCTTAGGTTTATGCGTTCGAATCCCCCCTCATTATGTGCGAAATTTTAATTGTATTATAAGCATTATAACTTACAAATAACGATTAATTATAAGTATATCCGATAATATTTATAAGAAATAACCGTGCTCTTATTTATTAATTATTTTTTAGCAATACTTATTCACAATTTATAGTAATGTCTTAACTGTAGTCTACGCCGACAACATAATTCAGATCTCTTTATATTATTCGTTAAAGTGATATGATAATTCGTAAATACAGCATCCAGGGACTGTACAGAATAAGGACTGGATCGGTAAAATATACTGATCCGCAGGTCAGCACCACTTGAGAATCGGTACTAGTAACCATCATTGATAGTCATTCTTATTTGCCTATAATTGTAACGTTTACTGAACTGTCATGTTGCCCAAATACGTACTAGGAAGATCGGTGGATTTAACTTGGTTTTCAGTGAAATGTAAGGTTCTTTTTTCTGCGTGTACATATTTCAAAAATTTAAGCAGAGAAGTTATGGATTTAAAAATATTTTCGATAGTATAAAGATAGTATAAAGGATTTTGAGAGATTCCAAATACTTTTCATTTGGATTAAAATTAAAGTTCAAGAAATTTCAAAGATATTATGAAAATTCACAAATTTTAAATGTGCAGAATTTGTTTGTTCAGAATCGAAATTTTATGTACATTCATATGAGATTATGAATGGTTTGGAATAAACTGTTTCTTTGTAGTTGATTTACTTTTTACAATAATTCTTTCAATATTTGTGTATTATTTATTCTAATGATGATTAGCATATAATAGTTTTCTTTATAATGATTTTCTACAATAAATTTCCTAAAATTCATCAAGTATTTTGCAATCTAATGGAATATTTTACGAATGGAAAGTACTGACTAGATCGTTTAAAGAGACTGATTTCAGCAGCAAAAATTACAAATTGTATTATTTATCATTACTGATTTCATTACCTATCATATGAATCAGTTAAAATTGTTACTAGTGAACCACGCACAGTCAGGTTGACTGCAAATTCTTGGGAATTCATCATAAATTCTTTGAAATTCTTTAGAATTCTTTAGAATTCAATTTAATGTACGACAAAATATTCCCGAAGAGAAAATTAAGATTCACTGTAATTTACTTATTAAATGTCAAAAATATATTTGTTATATATTATGAAATATATTTAAAATCACACCCGTTGGAAAAGTCTATAGGATTTGCAATTTATTGCCTTATTCTATCAAAATGAATGCTGATAAAGATAACAGATATTTTCTTTTTTTTACCTTATATTTCGTATTGGTATCATAAACTTGTGACATGAAACCTTAAAATAATGTTCGCATCATATGCTTATTTTGGGAGCTATGTCTATTGTATACGACAATTTCCATGAGCATTCTTATCATTGTCTGGATATTCAGATCCAGATCAGTTGTATTAAATTTTATCAATTGTTCAGCATGAGGGGAACAATAATATTCTTGTTTTAAGTAAACATTAGTCATATTTACAAAATATACAAATAAATCAAAACTTTTGTTTCAGTTCAGTACATAATTAAATGAAAATTTCGTAACTTCAAAACACCCGTTAGTGTAAAAACACAGTGAACTTCAATGTTTAAGATGGTATTTGACGAAATCATTGGTAAAGAGATAATTATTTAGTCAATAGCTTTTTATTTTCCATCTGCTGGCGCATGCTAATAACATTGTTAATTTTTAGTTTACTGTTTTCGCATTGGACAAAAAATACTTGTATTTGATTTTCGTCTGTCATTATCACTTTCAATAATTAAATAAACATTTTTCACTCATTTTCAAGGAACATAATACCTTTTTCCTACTAGTTTTACATTTTTTTGTAACAGAAAAGTGTTATTTGTTACTATTTTTTATATATTAACGTCACATCGAAAAAATGTCTACTTCTTATATTTCTTTTCGATTTTTTTCTATATTGTTTTACTTTGGAAAAAGAACTGCCCTTCATCAGACGTTTAAATCACAATTTTCGATTTAAGTTACAATATTTACGGTTCATTTTTAAAATAATATTCACAGCATTTTAGGCTATTCGTACATTTTTTACATTGAATAATTCACAGAAAAAACTGAGGATATAAAACGTTGCTGGTAATGGCTGAAGTCGGTTAAGATGAACAAAAAATGTCTGTGGACAAATTGATTTTCAGAAGACAATTGTTACCCAATTTAAACGTTTTTTTAAAATCAAATCTAACGAAAGTCAGATAATAATTTTCTTATTCAATAGCAAAAATAAAAGATAACATTTGAACTCTCGAAGTATACCATATATAAATAATGAAGAAACTATAAACAAATGTTCAATTGCAACGAAAATTTTAAACAATTTATTAAATTTTGTATAAACAAATAAGTGAATTAAATTTCAAAATTTATTGGGAAAAAGTGTTTTATAGTTCAACTAATCAAGTTAATCAATAATTTGTTCTTTTATAAACAAGTTTTATAAATAATTATCCATATAAGGTATTTATAATAGGATAAATCAATTAAATTAAAATGTTTGAGGATATTTCGATGAATAAACATTTTTCATTGTCAACAACAACTTTCATATTTAGTATTGATTTCTTGCTGCAGATTTCTCTTTACAAGGTACATTATATTTATCCTAAATTTAAATTTGTTAGAAATTTGTTTTAGTGAAATCATCGAAATCTGTAGATTCTGAATTTATAACTTTTGAATCTGTATATGCAACAACGCAAAAAAAATTATTTAAAATTTGTAATTATTTCCAGTTGGCCTACCTGCGGTCATAGCCGATGAACTGCCTGATAGATTGTGAACCAATATATCTTCAGAAATAGCCAGACTCGTCAGGAATTGCCAGGATGCTCAGAAATAGTCCAAACTTTTGACCATTTGTGACGATTCTAAACTTTCTTTTAGTAGGGCAGGCTAACCGGCACTAGATCATGGTTCGATCACACCGACTAGATGATGAGAAAAAAAAACATTTTTATAGCTGTTCATTATTGTTATGTGGAATTTTCAAAAATCCAGTCTTTTTGTTTGGTAATGTGTAAAAAATATGTTTTCCATTAGACACTTAGAAATTTTTAATGATGACAGTGATGCCATAATTTATGGCTTGACATTTGGAAAGATATTGATTTGGGTAAGGCTGATAAGCAGTTGACCAGGACCAGAAAAGACTACCTCGATAATTTTCTGCAAGGGAGGGAAAGTCGGTTACAACCTATCCCTTTTCCAGTTGTTTTGCAGATTTTTAACTTTTTGAGAAAAATAAGAAAATTCTGGCCCCCCCCCCCCCTGAATTATATGTTACTGCTACCCTAGAAACAAGATTTTGTAAGAGCCCATGTAGAAACTGCAACATTTGTCCCTTTTCAATTAGGCTAGTAGTCAGAATCTCTCTAGAACAATTGGACTAGTAATTTTTAATCAGGAACCTTTAAGGCGCTGTTTAGATTTTTTATTCCATATGACTAGAAAAACTATGTGCGTCTAGTTAGGCCCTGATCTTGTGTTTAAGCCAGGCTTTAGTTAATTCCTGATTAATATAAAAGAACTTAAAAAATTCTAGTTAGGCACTGGCCAGACCTTAGTCAGCATACCCTAGATGTACTTTCTAAAGATGGCGCTACAGTATTGATGATGCAGTGCCATCTTCAGAAGTCCCTACCGAAAGAAATCTCTGAGTTTTCTTTAGCGAAATAGCTTGGCCCATTTGAGTCTATAAACAAAGTCGATTTGAAACAAAATAATCTCGGAGATAGTT
>NC_046659.1:85640509-85651397 GCF_010883055.1 Belonocnema kinseyi | reverse complement strand
CACTTTCTTTTAATTGATGAATTTTCTCATTATACTTATTTATAATTATAACTTATATACTGATATACAATTTTCTAGTTGAATTCAAAAATGTTGTCTTTTCTGGAATATCTCATTCCATTTACGAGAAACGTTCTATTAATTCCAATTTTAAGCATTAAAAAAAAAGTTAGATATCTGAAGTCATCGAAACCCATAGATTCCGAATTATTATGTTTCAGGCTGTTAACTATGAAATTAAAAAAATCTACTTCTAAATTTTAATCCGAAAGCTTAACAAAGGACCCTTGAGTGTCGGCTACTCTATTCAGATAGCCTCTCTGCTTGTTATTTATGATCGTATTCTTATTTCAATTTCGGAAAGGATATTTTAAAGCCTTCAGACCATTTAAACGAGCTTCCTGGACCTTTAAAAATATTTACCTGAGTGCCTGCGGAGAATTTCTTTGAGATTCTTTGACCTAAAGAATTTTTAGTATATACTCAAAGATTCTTTTCGGTAGGGTTGGATGTACTAAATTATGATTTAGTAAACAGGCAAATGACTGCACCAACAACACGTGATAGCCAACTAAAATTTATTTTCATCTGAAGCATCCGAGTATTTTGTTTAAGGGCGTAGCCAGGTTTGAAATTTTCAAAAAATCGATTTTTTTTCTTTTTCAGTCCCTATGTATCCTTAGAAATAAGGTAGAAACCCTTTTTGATCTCAGAGCGTATCAGAAGTGACCGAAAAATGAATTACTTCGAAAGGCCTCGAGCGGTCGCAACGCACAATTTTTCGAACTTCAAACTTCAAACGCGTTTATCTCGAAACGCGTTTTTTTGGGGTCGTCGCCACGATTCCAGCCGATCTACTGCGCCGATTTCACTCAAATGTTTTTGAAAATATTCAGAAAAGACTTGGCTATCGCATGAACCTCGGTTTTGATTCTTCATCAATGTTTATTAACAATTTGATCTAGTTAATATTTAAAAAAAGTGAGAAAAAAACGAAAAATCACAAAAACTTTCCCAATTTGTTTATTCATTGTTATTTTTACATAAATGAGGTTTATGCTATAGCCATTTATGTGCTCTTTACGAAAAATTTTGGTTTTTGTGTTTCAGATGACGCAAAGTTGAAAAATCATGGCGACCGTTTTTCAACAAAGAGTCATCATTTATGTTAAAATATTCCTATTTACTTCGTTGTTGACAAATCGTTTGTCACATATATTTATATCACAGCTGAATAATAAACGCATCGGAAAACGGAGAGAGTCTAGAGTTCTAGATGGGCGGTTGAAGGGTATTCGTTTTAGGACCATGTTAAAAGTTCTAGATAGAGCCCAGCTAAAACAGCGGTACAGAACTAGCGTGACCCTCCCTATTTTTCCCCATCAGTACCTGATAAGAAATAGGGAAAACTAGCCGGGGTCATCAAAGGAAACAATTACCTATTTTTGTATATATTATGTTTGTGAACACCGATTGTTATTAAAATAGAATGAAGATCAACTTTTTTAAATTTTGTACTTTTCATCATTCTGTGCTAATGTATTGCTAGATAGAGTAAATATGTGTACTGTTTGTACTTAGTCTACTTTGATGTTTGCGGGAAACCGTACATGATTACCTCTTGCTGTGAATTCAAATAGTTAAATCTAACTATCGACAACTGCTATAGGAATTTGGTCGAATCTGTTGTGCTGGTTCTCGAGAAAAAATTCATCAGAAAAAAATCTAATTTAATGGACAAGTTCTTCTATCCGAAATTCCGAAGAAATTAATTGCATTCAAAATTACTTACACTATTTCCTGGAATAGAGGAAATTTCTGAAATTAGGAAATGCTGTATCTCCATATACCCCATCAATCGATTAGGAGAACTCTATTCCAACAGGAAATCATTAAAAATAACAATTTTCCAATGAGTTTAAATATTTGAATAAAACACACTAAATTTCTATTAAAGTATCTATTACGCCATTACACAATTATTAACGCGGATATTACTCTGATGTTAAAAAAATGTATTATTTATACACTTATAAAAATGTTTGTTATAATCAAATAAACATTTATTTCACCCGTTATCAAAGATAGAATTTGTTTGAGTTAAACAATGGTTTGTTTGAATAAAATAAATTTCATTTGAATTAAACAAATAATTGTTTAAATTAACAAAATATATGTTTGACCCCATATTAAAGAAAGAATGTGCTTGATTTAAACAAACATTTTTCAGAGTGTAATTATAATTAAATACTTAATTCTAAATTTAGCATCAGTCGAAGTCAAATTTAAACCACAATTAAACTAAAGTAACCAATTACACGTTATACTTATCAATATTCTGCGTTTAAGTTTCTTTGGTAGCGTATTGAAATCAGACATGCGTAAATAAACATATCAAGTAATCAAAATAAATTGAAGATGTCATATATGTAGGGTATTTTGAATCTATAAATGTTTATACATAATTTTATATATTTCATACATCTTCACAATTCGTTATTGCGCTACAGATAAACTATAAAAATTTAAATAAATAAATAAATAAATTTTCATTCATTAAACCCCTCCGTTGATAATTTGGGAACTTAAATTGTTTGTAAAAATTATCTTCATTGTGATGTAAATTATTTATATTATCTTAGTGTCCCTATATGGATAGCAGATGTTTTCTGATATTTTGAAGTTGTTACTCAGAAAAAAAATCAATTGAATGGAAAATAGCTGCTAGGTCAGCGGAGGAACTCCACAACAACGCAGGAGTGTATGCAAAAGCGGGCAGTTTCCTCAACGTTTAATCGTGTCGTTTGGTTCAGTCATTTCCAGTCAGTGGAAAAAATGACGCAGGACATTCGCTTCAGTTCGCTTTCAATCACTCATTGTTTAGATTATGCGTTGCAGAACCATATGTAACCAGGCATTATGAAAATGTCGAAGGAAAATAAGAGGAAGCGTTTATCTTTCGAAGAGACATATAAGCTTTTCGACAAAGTGAAATGAGGTTCCTCAAAACAATCTATTTTGCAGAATTTGTTTTTTGACCGGGAAATTTACAAATATTTAGAAGAAAAATCTATCCAAGTTAGATTTTAACAGCTTTGAAAATAATGAGTTGAATTGTTATCTTTTTCAATTACTTTCAGTCACCCCGTTCTCGGCCTTCCTAGAACTGCTGGCTCCCGCAGTTTCTCGGGGGAGCAGAGCGAAAGCTGTTGCGATATTAATTATATAGATATATATTCCAATTGGAAACGAGTCAGGCGGTCTTCACTGTTTACGTTTCGATCCCCCCGAAACCAGTCCAAGGCTATTTAAAGGCTGCCCCCGACACTTGACTGAAAGCGAGATTTTGGTGTAATTTAACTTCTAATTTATGAAGTATTTAGTTAAAGAAAAATTCAGTTTTACAATTTTCAATGATTCCAGCTAAAAATAACCGAAAATAAACAATTTTGAATATTTTAGGGTTCATTGATTGATTTTTTAATTTACAACATTGAAAATTAGAACGTAGATTAATATTTTTGGAAATAAATATGAAATTTTAAACTATATAATTTAAAATGTAAAAAATTCTAAATTTTTAGTTTATCGGCATTTCATTTAAACTTGTTTAATTGGTAAGTGTTACTACTTTCCATTTTATACGTGTAAATTATTGAGCATACGAATACAAAGTTTTTTAATTGGAATATTTTAAAATGTTAATTTAAAAAGTTTAAAATTCGAGCGGTCCGATTAGAGTGCTTTAATTTTTAGTTTACTTTTTATTACTTTAAATGAAAAATGCTTAGCATTAAAGCTCGAATCTTTTTATTTTATTGCCTGTGAAAAATGTTTGCGAACCGAGAAAGACACGGGAAATGACTGGGATTTTTTTTTCTTTGATTAAAATGGCCTCCTAATAAATGTAAATGAATATTTAAAAATCAGTACTTTGATCAAATTTGATTTTCAAGCACAAACATTTTCGCGTTCATTATGACATTCTAAAATCAAAATTGCAAAAATACAAACAAATAAAATCTGCCCGCCACGCGGGAACATGCTCATCGCGCGCTATGCGCCCGACTCGTTTCGCTCGTGAGTTTGAGTGCACCTAGGGTGCGCGACTGTTGGTTCTCGCGCTTTGCGCTCGATGATGTCTTCATCGCACGCTTCGCGCTCGATTATGTATTTACTTCGCGCTTGGCGCTCAGTCTTTATATTTTCGCACATTCTCGCGCAAACCTTTTAAAATTAAAAATCAAAACATCTACCACTTTAATTTTGTGATTGTGAATTCTCTTTTCTTAAAAGAGCTTAGCTTAAGAGTTTAAGCGCACATACGGCGCGCTACTGATGGCTCTCGCACTCCGCGCTCGGTCTTTGCATTTCTCCTGCATCCGTGCACAGACCTTTTAAAATCAAGGGTCAACGGATCGACATCTGTATATTTCTAATTGTTAATTCTCTTTTGTTAAAGCTCTTTCGGCTTTAACGAACACATTCTCATCACGTATCTCGTGCTTCGCACTCGATTTAGTAAAATATGTCAACTTTTCTACATTATACACAACACTTTATATCAAATATAATACATTTTTCATGTAACTCTGCCTGAGAATGCTTATTCAGACATTGCAAAATAAAGCACAAATTGTATTTGTCATGATTATTTTAATATTTGTTCCTTATTGTGCTTTAAATTATATTCTAAGCTGCGCTGAAACATGTATTACTTCAATAAATGTATATCATCACAATTCAAAATATGCATCAAATTTGAATGATACTAATTATTATTTCCTTGTTTAAAATTTTTTTATTTGTCATCTTGTTTTGTATGATTAAAGAAAAAGGACTGCGCATCTGCATAGGATCTAACGCAGGAGCCTATACATATACTATACAGGGTCATATGCAGCAACCTGTATAGGATCGTATATTTCGTTCTCTTTCGTCTTTTCTGTCCTTTTTCCACAAATTTAATTTGTTTATTTTTAATCTTATTTTTTATGAAAAGAAAACTAAAGAAAAAACTACGTGTCCTATCAAAAATTATTCATGAAAAATTTCAATGAGTTTCGGTATTTTTTGGAAGCGTAACTTTTGTCTATTTATTTTTTTCATAGCTTGTGTCGTTTGTCAAAGAATTAATTTTGAATTTTTATTGTTTTTTACGCATAAAACAAAAACTGCGCCTCCTATAAAAAGTAATTATTAAAAATTTGTAGCTCTTTTTTGGAAAAACAAGTTTTGTCTCATTTTATTTTCTTAGCTTGTATTAAGTCTAAACATTTATTTATTTTATTTTTAATGATCTTTTTTACAACTAAAAACAAAAACTATGCATCCTATCGAAAAGTGATTCATAACAAATTTGTAGGTCTTTCCCGGATGCGCAATTTTAGCTTATTCGTTTTTTTCGTATCTTGCATAGTTTGACGAAAAAATGGAATTTTTAAATTTTTCATTATTTTTGGTACGATCAAATTTTCAATGTTGAACTTTTCGACCAAATTAAAAAAGTTGTCATGATAATCTTGTAGGGCTTTCAAAAATCAACATTTTTCTTTTCTTTAGTTTTATTCTTTCTTTGGCTTAAAATGCTCATTTTAGTTTGTTCTTTTGGATTTTGAAAATGCTCTAACTCTGATAATTTTCTTGGATAGAAAAAAGTAATGGGAATAAATTGTTTGAGTTTCTGAGTACTATGAATAACCGTGCATAGAATTTTTAAATCTTGAAAAAATGTGGTTTCAAACATTTTGAAAATGCGCTCATATTGGACCGATGTTCCTGGATTTTAATTTCTTTAAATTTCGTAATAAAACCAAATTTTTAATTTCTTTAAATTTCGTAATAAAACCAAATTTTTAATTTCTTGTAATATGTGATTCAAAAGGTAAAATTTCGTTCAATTTCAAAGCGCTGAAAAATAATTCCATCAGATATGTCTCAGGTGGTAGCTATGATTGATCGAAATATTTAAAATTATGAGACCGATTGTAATGTCCAGGGAACTGAAATATAATATAGTTCCTTATCATTTACTTTCTGATTTTAATTTATCTTCTCGCCTTCTTTCGTAAGACAATCAATCCTTTGGAAAGTTTTGAAAAGGATGAAAATTAAAAAAATGGCTGTGGTTTTTCTGAAAATATTCAAAGTGATTTTACTTAAAAACACCACAGATTTATTTCTTGATTTTTTTTCTAGATTCTTCCTAAGAGAGAAGGAAACATTTTTAGTCTGAAAAAATTTAAGTTTTCTTTTCCAACACGACACAACACAAGAAACGAAAAAAGTCAAACGAATAAAATGGTTTCTCTAAAGAAGTTCGAGAAAAATGTCTACATTTTTTTATATCTCACGTTATTTTCGAGATTTTTGCGAAAATACTTATAAAATCCTTAAGGATTTGAGTTTCCCTCAAAAAAATTTGAGTTTCCCTCAATTTTATGGTGTGGTAAGAAACCAAAAAGAACTTACTTGATTGGTTTTAGGCACCTATTGGTACGGGAGAATAATCAAGTAAGACCGATAAAATTTAGGCTATCGATTATTTCAAAAATATCGACTTCAATTAAAAATGCTGATGTGAAAGTTTTTGAACCTGCTAAATCACGTTCTTCTTTGTTTTTAGTATACCATAAAATTGTATTGTTGAAAAAGATACATTTCACAGTCTTTCTTTTCTAGAAAAAAAAGAATAAAAAAAACGATGGGAGTTTTTCGTAAATTGACTCTGAATACTTACAGTAAAAACGCCACCATTTCGTCAGTTTTAAACATTTTTGACATTCTCCAATTGATTTTGTAAGAAGACGACAAAAAATCCCATCAGAATCTGAAAAATATCTTAAATAATACCTGAAAAATATAAATAATTACGTATTATGTGAAAAAAACATATTTGAATCGCACTCCACACTTCTCTTATAAATTTAATATCTTTAATTACAAAGAAAAATGTAAGTCTGATGAAAACTGAAGACTTGTGAATATTAGACATTATTTAGTAGTATAACGTATTATTACGAAATTTGACGCATTATTATGCGTAATTACGCATTATTACGCATTGGTACGCATTATACGCTAGATGATATACTAGAGAGATACTATCATACGATAGAGAGATTGATCAGCAACCTGGGTCGGAGCAGTGTTGCAGAACGAACTTGTTATTTAAATAAATCACACGAGAACTCTATATCAATCTAAAAATTCTATAACCTATTCCTCACATTACTCCCTTCCTCGCAGAGTGAGTCACACCTATCCCGAGAGGGTGACTTAATGGTGGTCCCAGTACTGGTTTATAACGCTCTGCTGTACTGTCACGGTACTGCACACCAGTATAATTACGAAAGTGTAAATTTCAAACTTTTTGTTTAATTTTAACACCTACTATTGCTATACTCTAAAGACATAACAAAAAAGGTATTGAAACAAATAAATAATAATTGATTGCTAGTATTTTGTCTATAAATGTTAATTAGTTCTGTTTGGAATGAATACATCTATTACATTTTTAAACAGTATATTACAAATAAAATTTCTAACGCTACGGGGTTTCGAACCTACATCTATACCTGAATCTATCGCCTAGCAGTCGAGACCCAACCGAATTGAAAGTCTATGAAAGAACCATCCTCATAAACTACAACTCAAAAAAGTTTTAAAAAAACCATTTGTCAGCTCTTTTTCCTCTTTTTCCTGCAAATTTGGTCAGAGAAGTGGAAAACTGCAGAAAAGGAAAACTTGTGAGCATAACTTGTTACCGATAGACGATTTTGAATATGTACTCTCCCCGCCCGATTGAAAGACGTTTGTTTTACAAATTTACGGTATTACTGGAACTGTTGGCCCAAGCAGTTTCGCAGTCCGCGGGGCGAGAAAACGGTTGTTATTCATGCTTGGAAACATCAGCAGCGTAGCGAAAATGTGCAGTGCGTGGTTACTCACTTGCATTTATTGTGCAATATTTTGTTTTCCAATTGGAAACGGTTCAGGTAGCCCTGAATGTTTACATTTTAGGCGCCCGATTGAACGCTGTAAAAACTAGGGGGTCTCTTTTTTGCGCTATCATTATTTGTTTGTCCTGTTTTTGAATAGTACAGCCTGAAATTAGCCTTGAAATAATACCGTCTTTTTAGAGTGAGAGGATCAAAGGCTGATTGCAAGGTCACCCATCCGAGCGCTAACCATGCCCGTCCGTATTTAACATTCGATATTACGACGATTCGAGAATCACCATCTGCCTATTGCCGTCGGTTGAGGTTTTTATTATTTTTATTTTATTTTCGTAATTTTCAGAGCCACCTGATTTATTATTGGGTTCAATATGATAGAAGATTCGTATAACTCGTTAAAAATTCTGAAGTACTTTTTGCTTTTCATTCTTCGCGACTCTGGCTTCAAAACTAACATATTAAGTAAACAAGTCTTCCGGCTAGGTTAAACGAGTTTCCGAGTTTATTATTTAATGTTTTATTGCCAGTGAGGATAGTGCGGCTTCTTGGCAAATAAGACTTGTAGTTTACTTAGCGATAGCTTTTGCTTTTTCACTCTTCCGTTTTACCAAGCAGCTTCCAAGTTAGCAAGTAAGCTGTTATTTCATGCGAAATAGAGGTCCAAATTTAGTTCTTAATATTTAAAGTCCGTTAAAAACTTAGATTGTACCACAATAAGATTTTTGTTGACTATGATAGATTTCTCAGATTTTTATAATGACTACTGGACTGTGAAATCGGGAAAATCGGAAAATGACTGGCAACTTGTTTATACCGGGAAACTATAGAGTATTTATTTATTCATTAATGTTACCTAATATCGAATGAAATTATGTGGCTTTGAGCAAATAATTTATTGTTTTAAATTTAATTTTCAGAGGCTAGTATTTCAGAGCTAGTATCCATAGCGCTAGTAGCAAAAAAGTTGTGGATAGGTACCCTTATCACACACTTCAAATTGGATTGAAATCAAGAAATATCTTCTTCCCCTGTATTCAAAATTTCATCCTAACTTTTAGAGCAATTATTTCTATTTGATAACACACACAAAAATTAATTAATCTAACTTTTTATTTGTATACAAATAAAAAGTTAGATTAATCAATTTTTTTGTAATTATTCAACAATTTCTTTTCGTAAATTCCAACATTTTTAACAGCTGTAATAGTTTGATGTGAAAAAGTTATTAAAAATCTTATACTAAAATTTCATTAAAACATTATTCTTCATTTTCATATTGTAATGAGAATAACTCATTAAATAATTAGTTTAAAAAAATATTTTTTGAAAGTTTTTTACTCATTTTTTGCGTCAAATGACGACGCGTATTTAAACATTTTTGCGGTGTTTAAACACTTTTTTTTTTAAATTGAAATTGATTTCTTTATTGAAACGAATAATTGTAATTTTGATTTGAAACTTAAAATACTTGTAGCTCACCAAGAATCAATAATTGCAACGAAAATTGAAATTAAATTTTTCTGCAGGGGCAAGAGTCATATACAGAGCCGTGCCTAGCCTTTTTTGCATTTAGATTATCTTTGGATAGTTACGCCTAGGTCACCCGGGATACCCTTTTTTTATTTGAAGCGTTAGGTGAAAAATTTGTAACTTGGTTCAATTTGCGCCCTCTCGAAACTGGCGCCCAGTGCGGGGGCACCAACACATATAAGCCCCGGGGTCCCAATATATATTTTTTTATTTCCATCAAACTTTATATGGGTGATGAAAGTTACAACGCAAACCTTTTCTGTCATTGGCGTTTTTTATTTCTAAAAAATAAATGGGTCGTTACTTTGAAATTAATTAAATTTTAATTAATGTAATTTCATTTCAAATTGTTGAAAAAAGTTTTATTTAAAATTTTTAATTGTTCCAAAAAATAAGATTAAAAACTGGATAGATTTCCAATTTCAAACATTAATAGTTAAGCGCTTTTCAATGTTTATTTTTACATTTTAATAGTGGAGTTTAATGGTCCAGTAAAACGCTTTTTTGAATGAAAACATTACTCTTTTATTCAAAATATGTATAATTTTAATAATGAAATTGGACTGCTAGAAGAACCCTATTGGATGATTCTATGCGCAGCCTCAAAATTGTTTCAGTTAAAAACATCAAAATTCGAACAATCATGTTCATCTTTTAATGATTATTTTTATTCGTTTAAGTGCATGAATAACTTTTTTTGAGGCCATCATTAGGACATATATTACACTAGAGAAAAAATTAATTTTTTCCAATTTTTCACATCTGTATAGACAATTGAAAATTATTGTTTTTGATAATAATAAGAGATTTTCCTGCGGCATGACTTTTTTAAGCATAATATTACCCGCCGACCATTTTCTTTGAACTTCTGATGTATTGGAAAAATGATTAAAATTTCCAAAATTTTAAAATGAAAAGAAAATTACATCAGAAGGCCGTCTTAGATGAATATGACAAAACACAATAAATAGGATTGAAACCTAGAGTCATATGGTTTTTAAGTTTCAGATAATTTACTTAATTTCTTAATTATCAAACATTTGATTAAATTTTTATATTACTAATTACTTTGGTAACTATGAGAAAATAAACGAAATTACTAATACAAAATGCTTTCAAATATTCAGTATATTTTATCATTAAGAAATAATATAAAAGAAATAAAGCTGCGAACGTAAACTTACCCCTTTCCCATCAGCCATTCTTTCCATTATGATATTATGTGAAAAGTGGAAATACAACCATTTTCCATTACCAGTAGTCCACTTTCATCCCGAAGGTTAGAAAAAAGGAGAATTTCAGGGAGAATTTCAATTTTCTTTGAAGGGGCTATCCTGGAAAAAGGATAGGCATGAGTAGAAAATAGAAATACAACTCTACCGGTTTTTCAGAAGTTCATT
>NC_046659.1:85624748-85640409 GCF_010883055.1 Belonocnema kinseyi | reverse complement strand
TTAGGTAATTAGAAAAATTACAGGTTTTGATAAAACTCTAGAGGAATTAGCTAAATGCGGGAGCTTAGGACAATCTTTCATTCAAGTATTACCTTATTTCTAGATTCCTGGTTTATTCAGGAATTTAGAACACTTTCAGGTGATTTTTCTAAATTCCTAAAGCGTTTCAAGTCTCAAGAAAAATCTCTAATTCAAGAATAGAATTAAGTGTTTTTTTTACATTTCATTTAGAGTTTAAACTTGAAATACATTAAGTATAATTAAACAGATTTTTTACGAATTTATTTGCAATCGTTACACAATGAATAAACTTTGTTGACTAAACTATTTTATTCAATCTTTTTAATTAATTTTATGTGAGCGACAATGTTTTCTTTTTAAAAATATACTTCCACCAAAGTGTTTCCTTTTGTAACAAATGATTCATATGTTTTAATTTAATTTAAAATTAATTCTAAATGAATTCGAGATCAAGTATTCTAAAGTTTACATTTAGCATTGCTTCTAAACAAAGTTTAATCAATTCAAACGAAAACTATAGTGAAAAGCAAAGTCTTGAAATAAACTTTACTTTAAAGAAGAAAAGATTGTTGCGTATAAAATTAATTTTTAAATTTTTATAAAAATTGTGTGTCCAACAAACTTTATTCATCGTCTAAGGATTACAAATTGCTTTGTAATACATTTCTTCAATTTTACTATTTAAAACTAAAATGAATTATAAAATAAAATAAAAACTAATTCAATGCTTAAATTTTAGATATTTATAAATACCTAAAACGCTTTAGGAGTTTAGAGAAACGACCTGAAATTATTAGAAATTCTTGAACAAACAAACACATTATAGAAAAGAAAATATTTTGATTTAAAAATTATAAAGAATTGAAAAATACAATATTTAAGATTATCAGCATATAATTTAAAATTGCCGTAGATGCAGAGAACCAGGATAAAAATGAAAAGGATCACAAAAGTAAAGAACAAGGTATTGTCATAAATGATGCACAAGTAACAAAAGAAACTTAAAATGGAAACTTAATATTGTTATAGTTCCTTTAGCTTTGATATTGTGAGAAAATTTTTTAGGTAAATCTAACAATCATTATTTTTAATAACAAATAATATAAACAAATGACATAAATGAGCATATCTTCGTGGAAGAAAATCAGTCTTCTCTTTAAAGCTTCTTTAAAGCTGGTAATTATATTCATATTTAATATACGCACGTTAGGAGAAAGTTATAACTTTATAAAGAGATTGTTTAAAAAATTCACAAATTCCCTGTTATCAGATGGAAAAAGTATAGCTTCCTTTATCGTTTAATCTCGCCTTTATTTTAAACTATTTCAAGAACTAATTATTGTTGTAACAATGAAAATTGTGAAAAAAATAAAAATGTTCGAAAGTTTACTTTAATTTACAACTATAGTAATTTGAGTATATTTGTGGTTTAAATTTTACTTTAACTAGTGCTAAAACGAAAATGTATTGTTTAATAATAATTATAAATAATAAATTTTCAACAGCTTTTCCGCCTGATATTAGCCCATACTAGTGTTTTTGTGAAGTCTAATCCTGCGTATTCTACATGTTTTTATTTTTTTTTTCAACTCAATATGAGGGATATCTCGGAATTCCAAATATTTAATTATTTAGTAGTCACACAGAAAAAACTAGGTATCCAATTTTGTTTCAGTTCGGTTTCTCACAAGCTCAATTTGAACTTCAGTTGGTTCGCTCTCTTAATGAGTGTATAAAATTAAAAAAATCGAATTGCTTTCAATTTTCATATTAGGCATTTTAACTTCATTGCCAGGTTACTTCACTCTGAGAGAAAAAGAATGGCGCCATATGCATGGGACAAATATTCCTTTTGTAATATCTTCGTGATAAATAATAATAATTATTATTATTTTATTAAATAATTTTTGAGAACTTGTATTTAATTTTCAAATAAGTTTGTAATGAAAAATTTATTTTTTGCGAAGAAATTAACAAAATAAGGTTAAGCTTCATGCGTTTGGTCCATTGTTTTCCCTCAGCACTCGATTATGTGAAGTTAGCTGGTGATTAAATGAAAATACCAAATTGTTCAGTATGGAAAAGTGTGGTTTAATTCGGTTTCAGTACATTTTGACACCATTTCTTTGTTTATAATGAAACTTTTTTTCTGTTTACCCTAATATAGAAATGGAACTATTTTCAAAAACGTGAAAGTTATTTGCATCAACCAATTTCATGTAAAAATTATATGTGAAATCAAAGTTTGTCAAGTAATTTTAAAAGACATCTAAATTTTTAATGTATTTAATTGAGAAATATACAGAAATAATGAGAATGTATTAAAAGGGGCAAAAGTGAGAACTTGGCGAGGTTGCTATTATTAAAAACAAAAAAAATTATTTTACCAACTGATACTGATAACTTTATTAGACGGAATTTTTGGCATTTTAGATGTTTACCTTTAGATTTCACGTATTTTTAAATAAAAATGTCCTGAAAAAGTCTCCTAGAACTAATTTTATTTACTTTAGCCCTCTATTTATTCTGACATTTTTAGACGAATCGATGTTCAAGTCCATGGCCAACTGAAATGCTAAAAACCGAACTTTGGGCATAAAACCTAAAATATCTCTATAAATAATTATTGAATCCAAATTTCTTAAAAAATACCCATGGAGCTTTATCCATTCAATTAACCCGAAAAATGTTAGATTAATTGTTTCTAGATTGTAGCCTATAGGTCGACTGAAACGTTAAAAAATCGAATTTTGCAAATAAAAAGTGAAATATTTATAACAAAAAATCAATTCAAAGCGGGAAAATGCCCTTAAAGGTTCATCTATTTAATTTAACCTACAATTTTTAAACAAATCGGATTGAATTTGTAGCGTTTAGGTCGACTTAAATGATAAAAATAAAATTTTGGGAAAAAATTGCAATATCTCTAAATAATTAATGAATTAAAATATCCTGAAAAATACCCCTGAAGATACATCTATTCAATTTATCCTAAAATTTTAAAACAAATTGGCTTAAAATTGTAGGTTAAAGTTCGACTTAAATACTAAAAAATCCAATTTTGTAAATAAAAAGTCAATCAATGTAAAGCGGGAAAATACCTTTCAAGCTTCATCTATTCAATTTATCCTAAAATTTTTAGACAAATCGGATACAATTGTAGGGGTTAGATCGACTGAAATAATCGACTGAAATGATATTTAAAAGAAAACCACGTAGAGTACTTCCGCGAATTTTTGTGAGTGATATAAATAAGTTTAAACAATTTATTCGCGCAGATAAATTTTTGTTTAAAAATCTATATTCAGAAATACACGAGTTTTAAAGTGGTATTTTTTCCTAATTTTCAGGTTTTCAAGAACGAATAAATTGAAGAATAAGTTTTGATAAGCAGTTTTACTAAACACCAATTATTAGTCTATTTCGCTTATAATAAATTAACAAAGTTTACGATAATGACACAATTTGGCAGACACTCAAAAAACATTTTTCTTCCACTATTTCAACTATAACTCTAATATATCATTATAGATAATAAATTCAAATGATCCCTGAGCACACTGTTGCTCTCTACTTAATTTTCAACAAATAACTTTAGTGTTCAATTTTTTTTTTAATGACATTGTATCGCCATTTTTTGCACGTCCACTTGTTTCCAACAATTTCTTCTGGCTTAATACAAATAATTTATTATTCTTGAAATACACGAATGGAATCTAGAAATATCAAAAATAATTATAGATCAATTAACATTTTTTTCTCAAATTTGACAGCAAACGGTTTCAGGTGATCATTCATGGAGTGACCCAGCTAGTTTTTTTATTTAGCGGAGATTCACTACCTTGAATCTTGACACACTGGAGCCTGCATTTGTGCACGGCTTCGGGCATGGCTGGCAGTAGCCATCAACACAAATCCAGTGATATCGACCGTAAACAGGCAGGGTCGCCTGAATAATTTATGAGGAATTTGAACGCATGCCGCAACTTGATGCAATTAACGCGCTGAGAGCGCGGCTTCATGCTGCTCGCAGCACAAAAATGCAGAGGCCATCAATTCTAGGAACGCACAATTCCAGGTTCCAGTGTATTTGAATTTTTTTCCACATTTGGAAATAACAAATATTATTGGAGTATATAGAGTCCATATATGTTTTATCCGTATTCTAAACTGGGAAATGCTATTTCAATCTCTTGTTCGTAGGTTTCAATAATTGAGTAGCATTCCCTTGATAAATAATGCAAGAGAATAAAGATGACGTAAAAAGATGAAAATAGTGCAATTTTTATAGGGTATTGTCCGCAAACAAACGCATGAGATGCACAATGTAACCACTCAGTTTTATTGTCGGATGTGGCCTAAAATATTAACATGAGCGATGGCTTCTGCTTTGGGATGGAATGCCCGATGCGGAAATCAACCGTAATCTTAGAAACTTTCTTTTTCCAAGGTGCGAGCTAGTGCACCTTTTGAATTATTTAAGAGAGCTTTTCCTACTAAAAATTTCTTGCCGCTGCATTTTGCCAAGTTAATGCACTGAAACCGCCTTTTATGAAGCGTTAATTTTATTACAAAAAATTCTGGGCTTTTACGCCTTTCGTGAAAAGGTTTGAGGAGTGAATATGAAAGTGGTTAAAAAAATTACAGGGTCAGCTCGAGTTAATTCCCTCCACTTGTTCAAATTCTTATCTCTTCTCAACTTTTTCTCACTTTCTCAGTAAAATCAAAGGTCTTGATATCAAATTGGGTTTACGCGATGTTCTGATTTTAAACGAGGAAGCTTCTGTGGTAAGTTAATTTTTAATTCAAAGAAATTATATTTATTTTTCGTTATTTGATTTGGGATTATCTATAAATATTTTATTAATTTAATTATTTAATAATAATTTTTGTGTCGGCAGTCAATATTTGCAGAGAATTTTATTGCGCCTCTCTTTGTATGGTAACCAAATTCGAAGGTTGTTTCGTTTTCTAGTTATTGAAGGGAAACGGAATTTTTCAACGAAAAAAAATCAATACTTTTTTGCGTTCAACTCGCCAGATCTTTGCCGGGAATTGATATTTTTCTTCAAAATTGCATGTAACATTCTTCATTATATTCTACGATTGCTAGAGTATTTATGAAGTTTAAAAAACATTTCATGGCCTTAGGGTAAATTTTTTTTAAATACTTTCTTCGAAATCTTGGATGCATAATTATATACAAACGGGAAAGTTGTGTAAAGAAGTTGGCATACATTTGCGTACGATCCAAGTCGAGCGTATCACACCGTACATAATTTTCACATCACGCTCACTTTTTTCCCCTGGTGACAAAAGATCTCAAACTTTTAGGAAAAATTTTTTCAAGTCCTAAAAAAGATTTTTCTCACTGGAAGTTGTCACAATTCGAAACTTCCTCGCGCAACCAAAATCCAAAATTTCGAAGAAATTATTTTTTTAAATTCACTTTATGGCCTTTAAATGTTTTTAAAACTTTTTAAACACTCTAACAGTCATAGAATGTGTTAAAGAATGTTACGTATAATTTTCATGAAATAATATCAATTTCCGGCTAAGATTTGGCGAGTTGAACGCAAAAAAATATTGATTTTTTTTCGTTGAAAAATTCTGTTTTCCTTAAATAATTAAAAAACAAAACAACCTTCGAATTTGGTTGTCATATAAAAAAGATTACCAATAAAATTCTCCAGAAGTATTGTCTGTCCATGCTCACATTTTAACAATTTTCAACATTTTCTCCACGGACAATAATTCTCTGCGTGTTCGAGCGCTAATGTATAGTTATTGCATTGAAGAACCTTCGAATAAAAATCTAAAATTGAATAAATTTCAATAATAAATCTTCAAAATGGAATAATTTAACATTTTCAAAGTTAAAACAGTCCAACAAAGACATTAACAATTGCATCATTTTCTATTATACACGTTAAGTATTCAAGAGTTATCATTTGCAAATATTCAAAATTGAAGAATTCTAAATTGCAAATCATTAAATTTGAAGAATTCTATTTAGCAGTAAATCTTAAAAATTTAACTATGTATTGTAAAATACCTTAAAACATAAATATTAAAAGTTGAATAATTTGATATTCTATAAATTTTCAAATTTGCTATAATTTGCATGATTTTTATCAGGAATTCAAATAAAAAATGTTTATTCATATGTAAATCTTTAAAATTGAAGAGTTTTTAATTCTGAAAGTATACAATTTTAATTTGAGTTTTAAGTTTTACAATTAAACATTTAAGATTTTGCAACTGTTAATCTTAAAAATTAAACTACAGTGAAACTCTTCTATAGCGCCGATTTTGGGGCTGACGGTGGGTTGAACTAACTCATTATAGCCCGCTCCACTTTTGTTTATTTACGCCTGAATACTCGCCCGATTAATAACCGCAGACCCCGCGCACCCCGCGCAGTTCCTATTACAGCTACTTGCGGCGCGGCATCAATTCTCGGAATGGCTATATAGGGGAGGGCTATTGAAGAGTTTCACTGTATTGTAAAGTAAAAAAAAACATTTAAAATCACACACCTTCGAAACATAAATCTCTAATATTGAATAATTTGCAATTCCATATTTTCAAAATTCAAGAATTTTCAATAGTAATTCTTCAAAGTGGCAGAACTTTGAATTTTAAATAATTAATATTCAAGAATTTTATCTTTCAAAAGTTTACAATTAAAAATAATGCAAGCTTTCAATTTCACAATTTAAAATGTTGTAATTTTGATGATTTCTAATCGAAATTTTTTCAATTTGGCAAATTGAGAATTGGAAACTTGAATTTTTATCTTTAAAAACATCAAAATTTAAACATTTTCATTCATGAATTTTTAAAATTGAAGAGTTTCTAATTTTGAAAATGTTAAACATAAAATTATCCTAGATTTTACGAATAATCATTCCATGATTTGATGATTTACATTCAACATTGAAAAAAAAATTTTGTTTGAAAAAATTTTTAATTCTCGATTTTTTCATTGTAAGTCTTCAAAATTAATGAAAATTACTAAAAATTATGTCGAGTTTCAAATATTGCATGTTAAAATTCTGTAATTGTTATGCTTTATATTCGAATTTTCTTCATTTTGTAAGATTAAGAGTTCAAAATTCGACTTTTGATTTTTAAATTTTAAGAATTGTTATTTATGTGCTCTTAAAATAAAACTGTTTTTTGTCTTATATCTCTTCAAAATAGTAGAATTTTGAATTGTACATTTTCAGAATTGAAGAGTTTTTATTGCATTTTATTACAACTTCTGCCGTTTTTTGAAAAACTGAATTTGCACATTTTCCATTTTTATTTTTACAATTTAAAAGTTACACATGTGGTCTTTACAGCAGCCTGACTGTGTTGTTAACTTCTAAATTATATCCCTAACCTCAATGATCCAGACTTTGTCAATTGAATTTTTTACCGGAACTCAACCAGTTGTTATGATAGTCTTATTGAGAATTGAAAACCAACATATTTTTCTGTCGACTTTTTTCATATCGTGCGTTATTTGGCTTAAAATGTTCACTTTCGTATTTTTCGAAATATTGTAAATACCATATCTCTGGTAATTTTTGGTTTTGTGAAAAAAAGTCATTAGAATAAAATGTTCTTTTTTTGAATACTATGAATATCCGCACAGATAATTTTTGAACTTTGAAAAAAATGGTGTCAAAAATATTCAAAATGCGCTAACTTTTTGAATTTTTATCCAAATTGGTTGGCTAACGAACTTGACCTTTAGTTTATCACACTAAAAGAGTATACCAAAGACCAATCTAATAGAACAATATTTCCCAAGTTATCTTCTTCGCAGACAGACATACATACATACAATCGCACAGAAAGACACATTCGTAAAAATCTGTTTTTCTGATTCAGGTGGTCGTCGCCAACATTTAACAAAAAACTGGGGGGCGGGGTCAAATTTTACACAAATCTTATACCTTCTCTGATGAGAATGTAAAAAAAATTAAGGATTTTTATTCATATATCTTTGAAATGAAAGTTTCCAATTTTCAAAATGGAAGTATTAAAAAAATCCAGCTACCGGTACCGAAATTTCGGTACACGTAGCCATGGTCTAAATTAAAACATTATTATCATTCCTAAACATTTAGTTTCAAAATTATTCATTTTTATATGCCTCGAGTTTAGAATTAAAAATAAAAATGTTGAAGGGTGCCTTTTCGCGGGGAAAAATTTCAAAGTACAAAATATTTTTTCTAATCAGTTACTACTCCGATGGACTTTGTTTTTTGCCTTGAAAACTTGTCATTGTCAAAATTAATTTTCTAGATACAATAATCAAATAATAAATTTTATTCTATTTTGTCAAAAATAATTATTAACTCTTGTCATCGATATTGTTTTGGTGAAAATTAATTTAGACAATACAAAAATTTCAAGGGAGGAAACGAAGTCAATGGCAGTTCTAATTTGTCAGAAAAAGTATTATGAACTTTGAAACTTCGCTTCGTAAAAAGGCAGCCTAAGTTATATAATAATACTGAAACTGTTGCTAACGTAATTCAAGCGAAAATGCATACGTTTGAAAATCCCGCCACTTTTAGTTCAAAATCCGACGCACTTAGCGCTGACTTGCTACATTTTTTCTGGCTGACGCCGCATCAAGGTGTTTTTCCATACTCAAAGTTCTTGGCGCGTCAAATTCCGCCCAAAGCCGCCATTGTGAACTGGTTAGAAGCCGCGTCGTTTGCTCAGAGTCTATTTCTCAACTTTGCGTTCGATTTACAGAAGAATTTGACTTCGTGCTCCGCTTTCCTGAAAGAGACGGGTCTCCAGTAAACTTTTAACACATTTTTATTCACACGCGCACCCTAAAGTCTGTGAAATAATCATGGCTGATAGATCGAGCAACGGCGAGTTCAACAAATATCAACGGGATGATGCCGAAGACAAATCGAGGGTTACCCAGGACAAGGACGAAAAGGATTCCCAAGTAGATAAAGCAGGGGAGTACGTTCGAGAATTGTTGCAGGAGAAATTGGAAATTGACACGCAGAAGTGGCCGAATGCTCTTCGTCTTCTTGACCAAGGTAAGAGCTCGCGTCCACGTTTTTTCATGGTTTCACGCTATCGTAATTGACCGATTCAATCTAGAATTTTCTCAGTAAAAGGTTGTTGTGTTTGGTACGAATAATTTTTGTCCTTTGATATTCATACATGGGACTGAAATAATTAGGTGTCTACTCAAGAACACTAGAATTACAAGGTCATCGATCGCGTGTTCTTCATAACCTTTTCGGCACGCCTGCTCCAAAATATTTACTCTTCAGAGTAATTTTCTTGTATTTGAAGTGTTTCGTTTACTATTTTGCATTATACTGACCGTTGCTACGAAAATCTTATTTCTGTTCTAAAGCACGCTTTTATGAGTTCAAAGTTTGTACTTCTTGAAGTTTTTATAAGATAAGTGAAGCCGACTAGTGAGTCACTTCTACTTTTGCGCATTGGTCGGAAAGAAAAAATGAAAGGCGCTTCTAGTTGCATGCTTTAAAAATTTTATATTGCAAATTTTAAAGGAATCTTTCAAAATTGAAATATTTTGAATTTCAAATATTTATGAACTTTTTAAAACTGAACAATTACATAAAAAAAAATATTTGGATTTGTTACAATCATTCGAAAATTACGTGCGAAATCTCACAAATTGACATAAAGTTGATTAAAAATGCAGAATTTTTCGAACGAGCCGTTTTTCTTGGTATTTTTTTTTATTCGATTGGCGAACCCATTCTGTTTCAATTGATGCCAAAAAAATTGAAAATTGACCAAAATGGGGCTGTTTTTCTTGAATGGTTAAAAATGTTTTTTTCAGAGAAACCCACATTTAATTTTGTTTTAATAGCTGTCAATATGCACTACATATTCTGAATTTCGTCGTTAGTAAATAACTGCTTTGTATGGACAAAAAAAATTATTTTGGATTCTTATTTTTTCAAATTTCTAGTGAATAATAGAAAATTAAAAAAAAGTTCTTTAAAAAATCTATCTTTTGTTTTTGATATTTTGCATCATTTGAGAAAAAAAATTATATTCAAAGGAAAAAATTTGTCTGGTATCAGAAATGGTTAAGATCCTATAAGACTGATAGGATGCCTTTTTTTCTATGAACAGAAACTGTAAAAAAAATATAGGGAACCGTAAAACCATCTTTGAGGCTGTGAAAAATATTTAATATAATTTTTTTTTCGTAAACTCCAAGAACGAAATTGACAATAAATAGTGCATATTACTAACTATTCCTAAAAAAATTAAAAGTGGGTTTCTTGAAAGAAAAATGCTCTTTCAATCATTTAAGAAAAACAACTGCAATTTTGTTAATCTTCCATTTTTGGGGATGAATCGAAAGAGAAAGAATTCGCGCGTCAATAAAAAGAGAAATAATTTGAAATAAGGGAAGTTTGTGTTCTGCCAAATTTTTAGAATTGCAATCTTTTATTTTTTGTAACTCCATAAATTTAGCAGTAGGCAAACATAAGTTTTTGTGAGAAAAAAATGTCGACATTGTAGGAATCGTGTGACGTAAGTATGAAATCATGACACCATCACCTAGACTTTTATCGAAGTTTCGTCTGATCCGAAATAGAATTGGTAAGTTTAACAATTTGTGAACCGTTCTAAATTAAATTATTTTTAATTTAAACTTTTTAGGGGTGTCATAAACAGGAAGTCCTCAATTTGAATTTCCGATTTTTTGTTGTTTTTGGGTTAAAACCGAACCCTGTGGAAGGAGAAATAAATCTGATAATGTTCTCAACAATGATTCTCAACTGTTTAGGAACGTATATTTTCAAGTTCAGTTAAAACAATAATGCAAAAATTACGAAGTCCTTAGATATTTGATTTAATATCAATTATCTCATTAATGTATGCTAGTTACATTTAAAGATTTTCTAATATATTTAGCAATTATTGTAATCATGATCTGTTTTCCATATTTATTTTTCCTGAAATCATTTCATCTAATAATATTTTGCTATAATTTTTATTTATTCTCATTACCAATTAACCTATTTTTATTTTTTCCTAATTACTTTTTGTTCCAATTTGTTTTTTCTAATTACAATCATTTTTCATCATTTTTATATTTCCCATGGACATAGGAAACACGCGACTAGGCATGCCATCCTAACTTTGCGAGCGGGGTTGAATCCACGGGAGGGGGGAGAATTCCATGAGTGGGAATACGATGTGCCATTTGATTATGCGCACGAGCATTTTTGCCGACTAGCTGTGCATGAAAATATAAACATGTGGGCGCTGCCATGTTTGTCGCGGGACATCAAAAGGTGGCGGATTCAAATTTGATTTATTTTAATTGTGAAACCACGTTTTTTGTATACAATTTTAATGTTTCGGGAAAATATTTTGTTGTATTTTAAATATTCAATAAATTATTAACTACTAATGCAAAATAAAAAGAACATTATTTTTATGATTAAATAGGTATAAATAGTAAATTTAAATTGAAGTTTCGTTATGAAACCAGTGGACATTCAAGACATTTATCAAAATTAATTATGTTATAAATATATTTTTTTTACAAATATGTCGAATACTTTTAACGATATATATTATAAATAATAGGATTTATAGAATAAATAAATATTGCTCACGTTGTAGAATAAAAAAGGGTGTGTGTGAACAATATTTAATTAGAGATTAATAGAGAAGAAATACATAATTAGAAACAAATAACAAGTAGCATTTGGATTAATGAATTTATATAAAAAGTAAAAACATTTATTTACATTTTTGATCGCTCGATAGTACAATCTCTTAACGAATTTTGATGTTTGTTTTTTTAACACTTCCAAATTTCAAAATAACCAAGATTGTTAATTATATGAACAATTTTTAAAAAACAAATAAAAACTTTTTATCATATTATCATGAATATGCTTAATTTCTTTCAGAATCTAGTCGAAATGTTATGCCAATGACTCCTTGCTCTCATGTTTTTCATATTGATAGAAGCTTTGAATTCTTTAAAACTTTTTCAAAATTTAAAGAAAATATTTTAAAATGATTTTTAGATATTTTTCTCAAATTTGCTGAGTCATGACAAAAAGGCATGCCAATTATCCTAATGACATTTGTAACTTCGATAAAAATTACAAGTGATATGCTTTTGAAAATTTTCCAAAGAAAAAAATATCAGTACGAATTTTTGCTAGTTATAAATTATTAAACTATTGTATTTATGTTATTATTATTATTATATTATACTATTTTCATGAAATTTGTTAATTAGACAAAAATTCAAACAGTTGGATAATTAAAAAAAATATGCAATTTTCGTTTTGAAGAGATACGGTAAAATAAAAATTATGACAAGTTGTAAGTCGGAAAATCTAAACTTAGAACAAAAAGTAATTCTTTCATGCGAATATAAATAAGTGATTTTAAATCTAGGAATTTGAATTCGTCTTGGCTTCCTTTATGGTTTCAGATGCTTTGTAAATCTCAGTAATCTTCACGTATTACCAGCAATATTCAAAATACACCAAAGAAGATTCTTTCATCAAATCTACCTTTACAGTGGGTACTCCTCTTGTAAATTTGCAAAATTTGATTTTACTGCAATTTTCTGTAAAATCAAACAGACTATATATTGAGTACCCTTCAAATAATTGACAGTTTTTAAAACCTTGTTAGTCACCTGTTGGGAATATTGCTGGTTAAAGAACATCTCAAATTTATGCAGTAACCTTTTTTCGTGATTTAGAAGAAGAAAAAAAGGAATTTTCTTTTTCTTACTTTCTTTATCTTATTATTTTTTATTATTTTTTTTTATTATTATCTTTTTCTTATTTTGTTTTTAATTTGATGGTTTTTTAACTACCCTGTAGTAAAGTATATGGATCTCCACTAATCTAATTTCATTTCTGAATTAAAATTTTCACATTTCATTCGTCTGACGTTCAGAATTTTTTATGTCTGCTGAAAGAGATGAAAGGTATTTTTCCCGCCCTCGTGAAATGTAAAATTATTAAATTTTTGAAGGAATGAATGAAAGGTGTATTTTTTAATTAAGGATTATGTTGTTTTAAAGAATAATATAATTTTTTTATCTATATCATATTTGTTTGAAATATATCTTTAATTCATTCACGCTATTTCGTGCTGTTGGTATTTCGAATTATGTATACATTTTTAAAAGACAATCTCGTTGAAATCTCGCGCTCCATAAACGTTAAAGTTTTTAGCGCCTTTAATCACAGTCTCAAAGGCTGCCTCATTTAGATTCTCTTACATTGCAGCTTTAGATTTTCTTTGTACTACTCATCTTCATCCGTCAGAATTTTCATATTCTATTTTAAATTTAGTAACTGAATCTCTACTGATTTTATTTCATTTTCTGAATTGTTTCATTTTCAATAGTTACATTTTTACATTCTCATCCTCAAATGTTGACGTTTTGAGGCCCCCTGATTCAGAAAAAGCCGTTTTCACGCTTGTGTCTGTCGTTTCCTGTATACCGGATAACTTTTGAAAGACTACTCGGCTTGGGTTGTGCTTTGACACAATTTTTAAGACTGTAAAGAGAAAGGACGAATTCGTTACCCAGCTATTTTGGATAAAAATTCATAAAGTTACAGCATTTTGAAAAATGTTAAGACCATTTTTTCAAGATTTGAAAATTCTATGTTCGGCTATTTGAAGAACTCGGAAATAAGAAAAATTTATCTTACGGCGGAAATATTTCTATTGAGTACCAAACTCCAAATTTAGAAAATGTTCTGTACTTTTAATTTAGACTCCCAGATCTTTTACATTTCTTTTCCCTTGTATTTTTGTGCTAGAATCCCCACAAATGTTGAGGCAAATGTTTAAATCACAAGTTGCAAAGATAATTTTATTCAATACCAAAATAAAAATATTTAAATTTCGCTCTGTTTCCAATTTCGATTCCTCGGCCTCGGCAATTTTGTTTCTAGTGCATTTTTGTCAGGAGAAAGTTTTTAGATACACAAAAAAATTCTTCTCATATTACGCTACTTTTTCGATTGTTGAAGATGTATTTATGAAATTAAAAATCTTGCAAATTTCATAAACTTTCGCTACAGGCTGAAAAAAATGTTGAAATTTATTTACAAGATAAGTCCAATGTTTGAAGATTACTAAAACTTAAATTTTAATTTATAACTAGTTATTTGTGTTTTTTTTTGGTTCAAATTTTACTTCGACTGATTTCTTCCCTATTCCACTGTTTTGGTGAATTCTAGTAATGTGATTATTACGCCTAATAATTTTGACGAGAGCTCGGGGAACTAGGTTAGCCTCTGGTAAAACCTCATTACATTAATCTAGATTAGCGAGTGCCCTCTAAAATAAAGTCGGTCGACCTTTTCACGAAATCGTGAATTTGTTTTCCATGACATATTTTTCAAACATATTCACTGCCCTACATTGAAGTGTTTGGTTTCGCAGCCAGCCTTTGAGAACTCAACGTCTTGCATCTACTTGGAAGTTTTGATCGTTCAAAATATTCAAGTGAGCTTAACCCTTAAACGGCCAAAACGCCACTACCGGTACACTGATTTTCAACGGCCAATAACTAAGACTATTCGACACTAGAAAAAATTGAGACACATATATTTTTATTGCTTAAGATCTCCTCTTTCCGACGGTGCCAATGAAATTTTTCAAAAAATTTTCTTATCCCAAAATGCAGTTTAAACAAAAAAAAAAACGTGATTTTTCGTGTCTATTTTTTTTGTGAACCATTTTCCAAAGCTTTTCGAGTCTGTAATTAACCTGGAATCTCACTAACGGATGGAATAAATGTATAAACTTTGAGAATCCATGGTTCAAAGATCAATTTTTCGTTTTATTATTTTCAAAATGGCGTCTTAATGGCAAAATTTTTGTGAAAACATTCATGAATTTTTTTACAATAAACGATGCGCTTTTCGGAAAAATCATCAAGAATACAAAGTTCTTGTAATCAGCCAAGGAATACGCCTGAATTTTTTCGAAGCATTTTGAGCAAAATTTTGGATTTTGCATATGAACAATTTTTGCAAAATTCAAAATTTTGCTCAAAACGCTCCGGAAAAATTCAGGCTTATTTCTCGGATGATTACAAGAACTTTTTATTCTTGACAAATTTTCCGAAAAGCGCATAGTTTTTCAATAAAAAATTTTCATAGTTCTAAGCATCGTGTAAGAGTTTAGATTCACGAATATCTATCGTCCGTCTGCCGCAAACAAAGTTTACGTTGCCCAACTATCACCAACGTGGAGGTCGACGAATATCGATAGTCTCATTTTTTTCATTTCAGATTTCAATCCATTGAAATCATTTTGATCCTGCTGTTTCAGAATGTAATTTTGAGAAACAATGTAAGCAGCAATACATGTTGCAATCAATGCAAAATCTAGTAGTCCTCTGGCGACATTATTCATTATTACATAATGCTCTTGTTCGTGATTCGTATCTGTGAGTTTCGAAATCACCTAGTTTTGATTGCGACCAATATTTCCTGCTGATTTCTTTACAGATATCTTTCGTTTTCAATTTAGCTATATTATTCTTGTTGCAAATTTTCCAAATTACGGTAGCATTTGTAAATGATGATTCTATTATTCGTGAAAAAATTTTAAA
>NC_046659.1:85612149-85624648 GCF_010883055.1 Belonocnema kinseyi | reverse complement strand
GTTTTCACAAAAATTTTGCCATTAAGACGCCATTTTGAAAATACTAAAACGAAAAATCGATCTTTGAACCATGGATTCTCAAAGGTTAGACATTTATTCCACAGGTTAGTGAGATTCCCGGTTAATTACAGACTCGAAAAGCTTTGCAAAATGGTTTACAAAAAAAATAGGCACGAAAAATCACGTTTTTTTTGTTTAAAATGCATTTTGGGATAATAAATAAATTTTTTCAGGAATTTCATTGGCACCGTCGGAAAGAGGAGATCTTAAGCAATAAAAATGTATGTGTCTCAATTTTTTCTAGTGTCGAATAGTCTTAGTTATTGGCCGTTGAAAAGCGGTGTCCCGGTAGTGGCGTTTTGGTCGTTTAAGGGTTAAATGTTTTTTCTCAAGTCAAACTTGTATCGTCAAACCTCATTCCATCTACGAAAATAGGAGTTAAATTGATATATTCTTTAAAAACTGTATTTATATGTACATAACAAAAATTTTAGAACGAAAGCCCTGTTTCTTAAATAAACGTTTCGTTCATTTTAGATTTTGAAGATTCAAGTATATATCGATTTATTTTATTTTCATACCAACTTAAATTTATTGGAACAATTTATTGTCGCTCTGAGACCTGTATATTCAAAATTGGAATTGATAGAATAAAGCAATTTTCGCTTCTCCGTATTTGTAAAAATGGAATCGAATATTTCATTCAATAACTTTTATCAAACCACTTTAAAAAACATGCCCTAGAAAAATGGATTTTCTCTCCCGAAGGACTGATTTCTCTGGAAGTAGTGTTCTTGATTTATGCGTTTTCATTTCGCTGAATCCTATGTTCAGTATGGAAAGCCCCGAAATTCAATCCATCAATTAGAATTAATTACAAGAGTAATTACTACTCGTATCCCAAAATAATATACAATAGCTACACTCTGTCTCGAAGCAGAATATCTAATTAGAATTTCCGAAGTAAATTTTCTAACCCGATCCAGGTGGAAGTAGTTAAACATTTTACTGAATACAGTTTTCCGATAATGTAGTGGGTGCCCAAATTGGAAGTATGAATAATTGAGCAGTGTTAACATTTATTACAACTTTATTGTTTTAGCTAAATTGAGACTATCATTCTGGTAATTCGGGAGAATATGAAGCGATTCCATTAATTCCGTAATGAATCTCTTAATACCTATTCGATTTTTAAGTGAACTAAATCTTGCGAGATGAACAGGAATCACAGTCAGTCCCCTATTCACGTTTTCTCCCTATTTTTCTAAAAGGTACATATAATCCCTATCCTTGAGAATTTCGTCATCAATTACTTCCCTTTTTTAAAGCTGCCATTAATTTTTTAAGAATAATGAGAAAATAGCGGCTATTATCAATCTTTGACGGTTTGAGACGGAAAAAATAGAAAAAAGGAGTCAAATTAGACACTTTTTCTTTTACAGCAGGTAATTTATAAATTAAATTTTATTATATGTTTCTGTCTAAAAAAAAAAGATTTCTAAAAATATCGCTTTCATTGCTGTTGTATACCAGATTGGATTTTCTATACTTTAAGTAATCTGAAATCAGTTAATTTATGGAAAAATAAGTTTGCGCCTTTGTTAGTTTTCTAATTTAATCAAATTAGTTTGTGTTTATTTTTGAAACAAATGAAGAATTCGTTTTTTAGGCTACCCTCTTTTTGAAGAAAAATTTGAACTGCCGAACCACTGTGATTCCTGAATTGACAGAATTATCATGAACATGCCAGGATAGTTAAATTTAGCATTAATAATTCGATTGCAGTCTAGTGAAATTAAGAAAAATCCCTATTTGGAAACATTCATTTATTATAATTAGAAAACTTACAATTAGTTTAATTTTAGGTTACTAGATTTTTCCATTGATGTAGGAAACTCAAAAAGAAGTGGAGTTCATTTGCGAAAGCTATTACGTCTGCCGCTTTCTGAAAGCTTTTCACTCGCCTCGACTCTTCTGAAAAACATGTTTTTCCCTTTAGGATGGCTCAATGAGAAAGAGTCTTAAGGGTTGATTTAATCCCATGGTGTGCTTCCACGCGAAATGAAACAAACAACCTGCAGAAGACGTTTTTTCTCATTACGTCACACGCAATGTGCTAATTAGTACGAGTAGGTACTCATCTTCAGAGCAGGTTGTGTCGACTGCATTATTTCATTACCGGACCGACCTGTAATGTTCAGCTTCTTTGATCCTATCGTAGAATATTGCTCTATCATTTCCTTTGCAAATTAGTGAGCCTGATCAATTCCATTTTTGGAAAAAGGTATGCCCAGTAGGGCGTAGGATGACGTACAAGTTTCAGTAATTGTAAGATCCTAGTGTCGTATAATTATATAATGCAATTTTAAAAAGTCAATTTCAAGTTTTAAAAATCCTAAGTTGAATAGTGTTAACTTAGTCAATTATTTAATTGTTCAGTTTACAATTCGTAATTCTGTAATCTTTTGCTTTACAAAATTTTCATTTAAGGCCATGTGAAGAATGGGTCACGTGACTAAGGTTCCTGCCTTACCGGCACTTTTTATTTCCCAACTTATTTTCACACGAAGCGCCACATCGAGTTGGAAATTTGGGATAATAAATAAGATGCACGAGGAAAGGTGAGCCTGATCATAAATTTGAATAATTATGAAAAAAACCAACAAAAAAACTTTTTATAATTATTAAAATTTAAGACCAGACCCACCTTTCTGAGCACTGCTTATTTATTATCCCAAATTTTTAACTTGATGTAGCGCTTCGTGTGAAAATAGGTCAGGAAGCGTGCATTTTTTATTCAAAGAATTTTAAAATGTAGTCTTGAATGTAGTTTATCTGTTGATAAAATGTGTTCAGCGGATCAACTATAAGTATCAATTAATTTATTATGTTTAAAGCGGAACTGTAGTTCGAGTATTCGAATCATTTCAAAATTAAACAATTCACAGACTTGAAAGTTGCAATTTTTTCAATCCAAAAGCCTTAGCTGTTAAAAAGGAACAATTTTGTAATATTAGTAGCATTTGTCTGTTCATTTAAAATGGGCAATTATAAGTGAAGTATTTAAAAGTAATAAATTCGAAATTGAATTTCTTAAAATAGGAGGTCTTGAATCTTTAAATTTCTGAGTACCGAATTTTAACTTAAGGGCATGTGATACTTAGAAAATTGTTGATTTTACCAGTTTTAGATTCCCCCGGCTTTTTTTCTAGAATAATAAATATTTTGTCTTAAAAATTTGGGAAATGATAGGAAACATGCTAACGGACGTCCCCGCACACTTTTTTTGTAGGTAAATTCAAAAATGTTTTAATTTAGCAAAATGTGATTAATTTGCATAGTGCTTAGGAAATAGCATCGACTTTTTCAGTGTTAGATTCCCCCGGCTTTTTTCCTAGGATAAGAAATATTTTGCCCTAAAAATCTGTGAAATGATAGCGATCATGCTAACGGACACCCCCACACACCTTTTTTTTGTGTGTTTTTTTTTTATCAAAACATTTTTGATATTGCTAACAACGTGCGTGCATATTTCGAGGTTATGTGTGTTACAATTCACCCGAGCGTTACTTCAAAACTACACAATATTTTTGGTCGAAAACTTTGGACTTACAAATAAACATAGTAACTAATCTCCCGGAACTAACCTTGTTTTCAGGCAATCAAAAAAGTTTATTTCATAAATAATTTCCAGATTATCGAAAAGGCAGAGATGGAAAACGACGTAACCTCAAAATAATGCATATGCATAAAATTTTTATTTAGCACAATAAATTTTTTTTGTTATTATTCCTCAAAAAAGAGTCCGAGGACGTCCGTTATGATATTTTATAGCATCTCCGAATTCAGTTTTTAAACATTTTCATTTTTGTGGAAAAAAGCCGGGGAAACTGTAAGTATCGCATGCCCTTAAACGGTACAATTGTAGTTCTATTTCTCAAATTTTCATTTTGTGAATGAAAGTGTTGAATTTTGTTGCATAAGCAACAATTGAACAATTATTCATTTGAAACAAATTAAAATGATTTAACTTTTAATTTAAAAGTGATCAGGTGAAACCAATTTAATTGTGTAATTTTTAATATTTCTATTTTAATTTTATTTCTATTTTAAATTTCTATTTAAAGAGTTCCGCTTTGATTGCTTTAATCTGTAGTTCAGTTTTGATTACTTCAACTGGAAAAATATATTTGATTTCGCAAAGTTTTCACTTGATATTACAACTCGTACGGACATGAATTGTTGCGAAAAATTATTTAGAGGTTAGTATAACATGGACTTAAGAGTTCAAAGTTTTTAATTGCAATGATCGTGCCATTTTTTTGCTCGCGGGGAAGTGGCCGGGAATTATTTTTCTCGAAAAAAACGGCCATCCTGAGTTTTGGTGCGAATACAAAATTTTTCACAAAGTCGGAAAAAAATGTTTTTCTTTTGTTTACTTCAAAATTATTGGTTGTTTTGAAAAATTATTTTAATGAAAGTTTCAGCTCTCTGTGACATACATTTTTTGCATTGTATTTTGTATCACAATACAAAAAGAAACAATTAGACCTTTAAATTCTTTTTTAGAAGTGGTTTATTGTAATGAAATTTTTGCAGAATTCCTACGCTACAACCTGCTTCCAATTAAGTTTCGGGAGTTAAATCCTCAGGGAATTGACGCATTTGTGAGTAGCGAAACGGCTATAATTAATGAAATTTTGTATTATTTTTCATTAGTTTGGGCGAAATAATTTTCGTTCGTTCGATAATATGTGTATATTATCATTTATCCGGAAAAAATCTTTTTTCCTGATATCCAAGCGGCTCCGCTGATTATTCTTGATTATGAAAAATTTTTATGCTAAAATTTGCATAACTTTGTTTCTTAATTTGTAAAATATCGCTAAAATTCAGAAGTACCCTGCCTTTCCCATTAGATTTAGCCAAGATAAAGATATTTTCAGTAGGAGAAGGTAATGAGGAAGCGAATGGGTTTCCTCATTTACTATCGCCTAATGTCTTATTACAATTTGCAACAGTTCTTAATGACGCTACGCGTGAAGTTGTCGAAGTCAGTTTGCTGCCAGTTTAGAGGGAAGTTTCGAGTGAGACGCAAAAACTTTCGTACCGAGGTTTTCGTAACGCTGAACTTCAACAGCCTTGGTAATTAATAAACGACACGCGCAGTCACAATGTCTTTAACTTTTACCGTCTTGAACGGTAATTTCTTGATTACTCCTTTACCTCTGTTTCATAAATTTATTTAATATGGCATGAGTGGTTACAAGTTAAACGATAACACGACCTCTCACTATTAAAATTAATTGAAGTTCTTGTTCCAGAAATTTGCTTTTGTCCTTCCAGTTACACGAGAGTGAAACATAAAAATTGAAAGTCCGTTCCCTTTTTCACCTAATTATCGTCTTCAAAGACCGAAAGTTAAGAGCTTTTATTCAATTTTCCACTTTTGTACTTTTTTGTAGAAGGTTTTTATTAATTTTTACAGCAGTATAACCTGAAATTTAACTAATATTAAATTTAAATGCTTCAAATTCTTAACATTTCAATTTAAAATGTTGCATGTCCAAAAGAGTAGATTCATTTTTAAACCAAATAGTTGAATTTTCAAACAAGAAGATGAATTTTTAACCGAAAAAACAATGAATAAAAGCGATGAATAACGATAAATGTAATAGTTGATATTTCAACCTAAAATGTTTCATTTAAAAATGTTCAACCGACAAAGGATATTTCTGTCTAGAAAGAAAACCAAATTGATGCATTTTCAATCCTCAAATATGAATTTTCAGCTAAAGCGATGAAAATTTTCAACCAAAATCGATTTTAATTTTTAATTAAATACATATGAATCCATCCAAAAAAGACAATTTTTTACGAAAATAGTTCTGATAACAAAATAATGAAATCCCCTTTTAGTCCTTTGCAGGTCCAATATTGCGGATGAAAAACTTAAAAGTCTCGTGGCTTCAATGTTGGCTGTTTGGGGTCTTTTGGGTCGCTGATTACGAATCTGAAGTCATAATTCAAAGTAGCGAACAAAAAATAAAGTGTTTTATCTGTTATTTTGGAATTTTGACTTCAGATTTTTTGGCCACCATATTGGATCCGCTATTTTGAATTTTGCAATTTGTACTTCAGATTCGTAGTCAGCGATACAAAAAACAATTAGTTTCCATTTTGAAGCCACATGAGTTAATGTTACATTTTATAAACTACTATAATCCCTCAAACTGTTACTTCAAGCTGATCTCTCCTCTTTATTCGTAATATGGAGGTTATTTTCAGCGATTTTCACTTCAGAGAAAATAGTGAAAGGACTGGAAAATGCACTCTCAATGCTGAGAACTTCATCGCAGATGGATGAAATCTTTGAAGAACGCCCATTTCAGTCTTTTGTCGTTAAACTGTCGGTAACTTCTATGGGGATAAAGATTGAAGAATCGCTCAACGAGGAGGAATTAAGGACGCTTGAAGGCGTCATAGCGCTCAGCCATTTGCAATCAGCTCTCGTAAATCGAGACGAAGAATCGCGGAACTTTAAGAGTAATTGAGACGCAAGGCACCATTCCGTAATTGACATTTTCACTAGGATTCTTATTATCAACCAAGTTCATTCATTTTTTGTAATGGTCATTTTATTTCTAACACTTTGCAGTAGAATTGATCTGAGGGTGTGAATTGCATACTTTGAATATTTTTTTCCATATTCTTCGGCTTTTACCCCTTTCTAAAGAATTTTTATTTTCAAGAAACTTCTCATTTTCTCTGACCTAGTAGTAAAATCCAACTATTTGTGATTGAAAGTAATTTTTTTGGTTATTGGAAAGTCTACTATTCCTTTTTTTTCCATTTGGATTAATCTCTGGTTGAAAATAAACTATTTTGTTGACCATTATTTTTAGTTGAAAATTAATTTTTTCAACTGGCAATTTCACTATTTTGTTGAAATTTCGCTTTTTTATTTGTTGAAAAGTTGAACTATTTATGGTTGAAGCTGAGGGTGTGAATAGCCTTTCGAATGAAAATTTAGTTATAACCCTTCTTTGTTGAAGGCAGATAACCTAATTTGATTAAGCGTAGGAATTCCATGCCAGTCTGTCGAATAAATTTGAAAGTTTCTGAAGACCATTCTGAGAACTCCTTGGAACCTCCGAAGAACAGAAACTATGTCGTGCTCTACGTTGCGGGTGAAAAACTGTCGTTTCGTGGATTTAAAAGTTTTTCTGTCTGCGAAATGAATTTGAATACCAGCGACGACATCTCACTCAGTGTCGAGGATCCGAATCGCCACCGGAAGAAGATTAAAATTGAAAACAAACTAGTTTTCACAAATTATCTAGATCCTTTTTCTGCGTTCGTGGGAGTTGATTAATCAGATCAGGAACTGTTTTCGTAGGTTGCATTTTGCAGGGCGGCCGTAGGTCTTCTGGGAAAATGCGAAAAAAAAAACAGGAAAAATTTTATATTTCTCTATCGTTGCAGTTGCTTCCTCCTGGCGGTGATATTGCTAAATAAAACTTTTATTATTTGATTCGAAATTCAAGTTCATTCCACTGAATAGTATTGGTCAGGGAAAAATCAGGTAATTAAACAAAAAAAAGTTTCAACCACACTGGTCTTGGCTTTTTGAGATAAAGGTTTCAGCGCCGTTGAATATTTATTCCATTATTTTTTAGGAATATTTTTTTTCTATTAGTAGCTGTAGTACCTCTGAGATTCGCTGTTTATTTACGCTAATATTTTAGTTTCATGACTGTTCGCGTTTCTGGGTGGAGAAACGTTCTCAGCTTGTAGGTTCAGTTACATCTTCGAAATAATTCCGGAAAGTGTATCGATAGCGTGGCGGAAAAGTGTTAATCGTTCCGTGGAATTTCCCTTCACTTCTCGCCGTTTCATCCACAACGAATTTCATTTTGCAGAAGAGACGTGCGCGCTTGAGAAACTTCAAATTTCTTAGCTTCTCGAGAGTGCTTGTTTTTCATCCATTGCCTCAAAGGCTTGTGGGATGTCCCGACCACAATATGCTTGATGGAACTTTTACTTGAAGGCGTTTGAATATCATTTTTTAAAATGACCCATTACGTAGTCGTGAAAGTTTTGGCAGATATTGAAAAATGTAAGTTATATGATACAGACTTCACACTCTTTCTCCCTCTTTTTTGAAGAATTCTACACGTTGTCCGCACTCTATTTACTATTTTAGGCTTAAATAATCAGGTCTATGTCTGGAAAAAAGAATCAGTGCACCTTACCTAATTTTTTGGTGAATGCTTATCGATCATCTTCATAATTATTTGTTTAATTGAAATCCCATTAATCATCTGTCTTAAGTTTTGTGGCATGGCAAAACATCCATTATCCAGTTCGCGATTATTCATCAATGTAATTGGCATTGTATAGAGGGACAGTATTTGACCTGCAACCCGCAATGTTGGTGCATTGTTGGGTAAAGTTTAGAGAAGACGCAAGAGGCGAACAAAGTTTATTGGTGGAAAATAGACTTTGTAATTGTATAGGATATTCCGATACGAGGGGTATCCCACTCTAGATTCATTAGTACATGAGATCGGATTAATTTTGGAATCATTGGGAGTCAATAGGATTAATTTCACTCAGAACTCTTACAGATTTCCACCTGATTCCGGACGGAATAACTCGTGAATCCTGCTTGTGAATCTTGAGTGAGATGCCCCTCGTTCCGATATCTTCTGAGTTAATGAGATGTATCCTGCACGTGAAGTGTCCATTATCGGTAAAGTTTATTGGCCTAGAATCTTTTAATTTCTAGATTAAGAAAAAACTTTATAGTCCTCTATAGATTATGGATAAATTTATGTTTCATACGAGGTGCACATTGACGCCCGTGATGTCAACTTTTTCTATCACGACGGAAAAAATGATAGGATGGTTTTAACAGGACAAAAAATGGCTACGAAGTTTTTAATTTATTTTACGACTTGAACCGTACCACACTTGTAGGCAGTGAGAGTATCAGTCGGAACATTTCCGCCATACAGTCATAAATAGAATACATTTTTACTCTCGGTTGTTAAATTTTTATTTCAAAGTCAATGGATGGTTTATTACTTCGGTGGAGATTTATCTTCTTCTTCATAGCGAGGGGAATTCAGATAAACTAGAAGATCTACTTTGATCATTGATTTGTTAACATTTTTCAAGTTTTCGATGAAAGATCCTTTGCTAGAAATCAACGAGATTCAAAACGAAGTTTTAGAGCATCTAAAGTTCTAGCTGCTTGAATACTACAACTTTCACTTGAGAATGTTTTCTGAAACTTAACGACAATCAGGATACACCATTTCTGGTTATTCCCTTTTACACAATGACAACTGCAGACTCAATGCGAGAAGTGCATTCGTAATAGTATAAAATAGAAGAGCATGTGATGTATGTGTGAATATAAGGCATCTTATACACGAGATTACGACGACTGATATATCTTTGGCAAGCATAAACCTTTTACACCAGTGGATATATGTTCACATCCTTCTACATTCAAATGGAAATAAAGAGCTTTTCTTGGACAACTGAACCGGAACCATTTTGATTTTCGGTTTTTATATTTACACCATTGGAGCGAGAGTAGACAATCTTATCTAATCACTTTAAATTACAATTTTAGTTTTTATATAGATGTTTACTTCAGGCCTGCCAGCTAGTCACTGTTTTACTTTTGAATGAATTAAGAACTAACTGGCTACCGTTATTGAATTTTCCGCAAGACAATATGGAAAGTTGGCCGTCATAAGCATCTTAAATGCACTTAAAATATCATATAAACCAGAAAAAACATAGTGATTAATTATAATTATCTCCGTTTCAATAAATAAGGTTTGTGATAAGTCGTTCTGATCAGTATAACATCTCTGAGTTGATAATTATTGGCTTCAAACATGGAATTTGCACTTCAACATCAATAATAATCAACAAGTTGGAGAGGTTGCTGCGTGACAGTTTGTTACTCCAAAGTAAATAATAATTTCAATTTAAATGTTTATAAAGTGCCAATGCACAAATTTGTATAGTATTGGACGTTTTGAGTTTGTATTTTCCATTTCAAACAAATTAAATTTCTAACTGCACTATATTGTTAATTTGGTGATTCTTTTTTCAATAGATCGAAATTTATGTTTGACGGTTTGAATTTAAAAATGTAAACACTTGACAAATTGGGATAAAGATCGGGATAAACGTTTTCCGCCAGTTGAAATTGAACGAGTCCAGATAGATAAATGTGGAATGATAACTTTGTGCAATCTGTAAAGCAAAGAGAACGTTTCACTATCCAAATGGTATTTCTTGCAATCGCCCTTTCTCAATATCGAAATGAGTGTTTAGTTTCACCTCCAACTGTGCGGCCATTCAAGAACCCAGCTCGTATAAATTTGTGCATGGTGCTCGAATACTCACGGTGAAGTGAGCATAAACCATGTGAACATACTGCATACCGATCGACCGAACGCAGACTGTAACTTGGATGCAATTGAGCGGCTGACTCGGCTCGTAATCCTATCTAGTATCCGATCTTTAGAGAAGTAGTAATAGTGTCTGACCTCGGATCTTGCTAACTCCAGTGCATTTGACATTCACATCGATGTATTAAATCGGCAAGGGGTGGGGCCAAAAAATTAGTAAATGCTGACACCCCTGGAAAGTGTATCCACTAACCGTGAAATAGCCGAGAAGTAAAATAAAACTGGAAATTAAACTGGAATAAATATTCGAGCCGGGAATAACTTTTAAAGATGTAGAAAATGTCACGCTTTTTATTAATCGGGCTACATGACAAAATTTGAATGGTTATCCTTTTCTTCAAAAGTTGTATTCAGGAGACATCGCATACTTTGTTCTCGAGAACACTGAGTGCTGCGTGAATGCGACTTAGTGGCTGTTTTTAGTTTGTTTATCTATTAATAAGTATTGCGGATTTTCCGTAATAAAAGATTAATTTTAAGTTTTGAAGATTTAAAAATATGCATAAAAAGAATTTTCCAGGATTTTAAACCATTTTTGGGGGAAATGAATTATTCCACAAGGTATTTAGAAGTTTTTTAAACAATCGAAAAGAGTTTTAATCTTGAGAAAAGTTTAAGGGGCTTTAAGAATTTATACTTGTTTCAATAGAATAAAAAATCGCAAGATTCCTAGGAAAATTTAAAATGATTTTTTATATAAAAAGTATATTTTTAAGATAAAATAAAAAAATATTTCAAATCATTTGCCAAAATTTCGAAACATAATGTAGATTTTGGACAAAAATTCTTCAATTTTGCAAGATTATAAATCTTATTAAAAATTTGTGTAAGTTTAAGATATGTTCAGATGTTGTGAAAAGAGTTGAAAAAGAATTCTGACAATTTTAAAGTAAATTTGTCTAGATAACTAGGACGTGTCTAGTCATTCCGAACAGTTAATCATTCATTAATCGCTAGTAACAAAGACATTAAATATTCGATCTAAGAATTAGTGAGCAATTAAAGTACCAAAAATAATTAATTAAATATATGTTTAGTAAAAGTACCATTTGTCATGTTAATCTAATCTGCGTAGATAGTTATGTTAAAAGCATTTTATTCGTGCTTTTACTATGTCGAGATTTTATAGTTACAACCGGGGAAAAACCGAGAATTTGATTCGCGAAAATTCGCGTACGACCCCTCTTCCATTCGCGAAAACGATTTTTATCGACAAGAGTTGAAAATTACAGAAGGTAGAGCACAGCCGGAGGCGAAAAGAAAAATACATGATAATTCGATTTGGCCAGTCTCCAGGGCCACGGGTGAAAAACCTATCTCGTTGTAGATGATTTACCCAATGACCAATAGCGTTGCTTCCTTTCTACTTTTCGGCCTATTCCAAATTCTGGCAGTGCCAATTTTGGTACGACTTCCCAAGAGTAGCCTACAGTTTTGCCCTAATCGAATCAGACAGATGTTTCCGGGCAGAATAATTGGATCGCTAACGTATTGGGGTTAACTATTAAAAGAAACCAAACACTACATTAAGAATAGATTAGCAGCCCAGTTAGACATCAGTGATATAGTTATTGTGCGGCGACCTCGAGGGGATTATCACTCCTGCAATTTGGTGTTTACTCTCTCAGCAATCTCATGCAATCTCTTGTAATGCCCCTTACCAACAAATATTATAGGGAATTCAGTATAGGTCTATAGTGACTTTCATATAATGAATTTGTTATAATTTTTCGCGATTCTAGAAAAATCATAAGCAAAACAGTATAGAAAAAGTAATGTAAAAATATTGAAAGAATAGATGCAAAGAACAGAGAAACTACAAAGGAATGCTTTATTTATTCAACGTATGATGGCAAGGGATTTTACTGGATTTTCCAGATTTTAACACGGAAAAAAAGTTCTTGAGACGAACGAGTGAATCGAGAATATATTAAACTCAAAGAAAGTGTACACTTGGATTAGGTAAAACGTTTAGTTAGAAGAGTTACACATTTAGTTAC
>NC_046659.1:85586510-85612049 GCF_010883055.1 Belonocnema kinseyi | reverse complement strand
ATCGCGAAAATTAATTTCCCTGAAATCCGTGTAATGCATTTGGAGGTCAAGTTTGTTGTTTTTATCGCGTTTCTTGATATTTCAATATAGTTATCGCCTACAGTCGAAACACATGTAAATTATTATTACTGCATCATAAAGTTCATTTAATATTAACATTCGCGCACATTTTAAGTGGTAAAAAACGTTTAATTGTCCAAATTAAATCTCAACTGTCACAGCTCCCGATTAGACCGTCGCTATTTTATTTCGCTGCTCCCATAATGCACCGGTGCTCTTCCGATAATTGCTTCAGACACCTATTCTTAATATCCCTATTATAGCTATACTTATTAGGGGTTTGACTATATGATATCCTTGGTATATGGAAAATCGTCAATGATATTCATTTTCGCTGATCCAAGGATCTTTATAAATTCCTTCGTTCGTTTTCAGCTAAATGTTTGGCTATAATAAGGAATAATATCCCTGTCACAGCTCAATTTTTTTTACTGTGAAGGAATTACCGAAGAATTTCTAGAAAATTTAAAGCAATTTCGTCAGATTACTTACCAATTTAATTGGTTTTTAAATGATTTCACAGATTTCCAAACATATCAGGTTATTGTAAGTAATTTTACCGGACTTTAAGCAATTTCGAGTATTTTAAGGAATTCAAAAGGATATCAAGATATTTAAAAATTTTCAAGCCATTTAAAAAAATGGTAGGAATTTCTAGAAAACTTTAGAAAAAAATATAATTAAATGACAATTTCAAGGGATTCCTATACTGCCGACAAACTAAAAAGATACACAAGTTTAATCTGACTCGAACTGAGAAAATCGAAAAAAACTTCTTGTCCAAAGAACTTTAATATCGAATAAAGTTTTGGATAATTAAGATACGCTATTTGGGTAAAAGTAATGTGCTTTTTTATATTTTGCAATTAAAAAATTGATTTTTTAAATAATTTCTTTTAAAAAAATGGACTTGCGATGTTTTACTAGAGCGCAGCCTCAAAATGCATCAAAACATACGTAAGGGACACTGTATTTAGTGGCTATTCCGAACTTACCCGAACGATGGTCGCTAGTGTATTAGCTGGGACTTATTTCCCGTGTATTTCCGATCAGATTCCGAGCTGATTCCGAGCTGATTCACAAGGCTAAAAGATACGTAAGAACAAGCGATTCTTTTCGTTTGTGTATCTTTTTCTGTTGTATTTTTTAACTGTGTATTTTTTAACGAAAAAACAGAAAAGTTTCTTGAAGTTTATATTCATAGCTTTTGTGTGAACCAAATAAGTTAAAAAATACTCATTTTTGACAAAATGGCATCCATTTACAAAAATAAAATTGATTTTTGCCCAAAAATTTGCATGAAATTGTTTAAAAAATAATTGTTTAACCATTTTTTTTTCAATTCAGAGGTTCACACAGAAGAAAATCATTTCAATTATATGTGTATGCAAGGAGAACTCAATCGATCAAATACTTTTTGAGTTATCTTCCGGGCAGTTATGAAAAATATGAAACCGAGAAAAACGCGTTTAAAGATTTACATGTTGAAAAAAAGGCAGCATCGGCAGGCTAGCGCGGGGCTTCAATTTAAGCTTATAGAGAATTTTAGGGAATTAATTAAATTTTACTTTAAGGGGTTTTCACTGATTTTAAGCGATACGAAGGATTTTTTTTTTTTTTTAATTATTCATAAAGATTCCGAAGAATTTCAAGGTATCTAAAAAATAGTGAAACTTCCAAAAATCTCAAGGAGCTTTAGGAAATCAATTTACTTTGTTTTCAACGGATTTGAAATGATTTATACATATTTATAACTATTGCAACGATTTTAAAGAAATTCAAAAAGGGTTAAAAGATTTCCAAGTATTTTTACGGGTTTCACCCGATTTCGCAGATTTTAATGGATTTAAAAATACATTATTTGTTCAGAATCTCTATTTTGATGTATTTTCATTTGAAATTTTGAGTGGTCTAAACTAAATTGTTCTTTTGTAGTTTCTCTACTTTTTACATTAATTCCTTCAATATTTTTTTATTATTTATTCCAATCCTGATTATCATTGATTGGCTTTCTATTTAATTATTTTTCTATAATAAATTCGATACAATCGCAAAAAAATAGGAAATCCATTATAGGCACATACCGATTTTCCTATAATATATTTTCGCAAGGGTCATGCAATCTCTATAAAATCTCGAGTGATCTCTATAAAATGTCCTGTAATCTCATGCATTGTTTTTCAGTGACTGAGTTTTAAAGCAAACTTTCTGCAGTATTCTTTTATGAGTAGCGATATTTAAAGAGTTTTATAATCAGTGTTTTTATTACGTACACTAGCTATTTTTTAATTGAAAAATGCTTTTTTTATATAGTGATAGAAATTTTGTTGTCTGGAAATTTTGTTGTTTCAGGAATTAAATGGCTTTTACCAATTTTTCGAAGTGTAAATATTTTTGTATAAGTTAGCCTATTTCCAAATTTTCCGGAAACTAGTCTATATCCTTTTCCAATTCCCCTAATTTTTCGGGACGACTACACGGGCTTACTTTTTCACGTATTCATGCACAGTGTTCTTCGATTAGCTGAATTGCTGTCTTTAAAACTAATGTTCGAGCTTTAATTTGGTGTGTAATACTTTGCCGAATCGTCAATCATATTTGTCAATATGATGACTTAAAAAGTTTTCTATCCACCTCATACTGGTTTCCCCTAGACCAAAAATCCGAGCAATTAAACCCTCGGGCACCTAGAATTAATTTGACAATGGGAAGTAATTGTTATTGAACAAAATAACGTTTTGACTTTCGGGGCCGAGAGTGAAATATTATGTTCGCATTTCGACTGGAGGGAAGAGAACATATAGACGGCTTTCAACTGATAGCGTGATTGTCCAAACAAGAAAATTCGTTGAATTTATACAACACTGGATTTCATGAACGTGTCCAAATAACTCTCTTACCCTTGATGTTAATATCATTTTTTTTTCGCTGAAGAGCATTGCACTTCTGATGATTGCCTCTTTTTTATTTATTCACCCACCCTAAATTTAGTGAACCACTTTTCGACACCGAATAGTATTCACTGTCTGACCAAATACAAATTATCTACTGTCGGGCGAGAATCGTTGTAGCACTACTTGCACTGCTGTGCTCGTGCACCTGCGGCCTTCAATTCAAATTTGTTCCTACAATTTAAAATTTTCTTCTTTTCTTTGATCGTTATTATCCCTTGGTTTCAGTAAAATGCTACAGGCTTTTATTACGCATACACATTTTTATGGATGCAAGCATTTTAAAAAGGGTAATAAATCTAAGATCGTATGAGTTTGTTTTCAAATTCTTAAAAATGGCTACAATATCCAGTGAGAAATATACTTATGAGAACTTCTAAATTTAATTTGTTAAATTGTAAAATAGTTTAATTTTCAATGTTTTAATTTCGACATACAAACATTTTTAGGTCTTAATTTTTAATTGTTCAATCTAATTTGGAACGTTTATAACTTAAAAATACAAAGTGAGATTGGAACTGTGCATGGTAATAGCGTGTTTTTAGATAAAATTAAATAGGAACAGCAATTTAACTGGGACTTCAATTTGCCTTCATTTTGACAATTACTCAAGATTAACATTTTTATTGCCCAACTGGTGTAAATTTGAGAATTAAAGCCATATATAGTGTTACATGTATATCGTATTTTTGCGGAGCATTATTGTTTGCAGTAATAATGATAGCTGTCCCTGTTGTTAAACCACGACATATACGTAACGTAACAATAAAAACTCAACGGGCGGAAGAAGAACGAGAAATTGCTAGTGCGCGGCTAAAGGGCGACACGGGCGAAGTGCTGCTTTTTACAGTAGATACGTGGTATTCTCGGGCAGCTAGTGCTTATTTTCCTTTTTCGCGTATGAGCGCGAGTGATAAAGAGGAGATGGATAGTGGGAGCTTTGACAACAGAAAAAATTCTTCAACCTTACCATCAAGCTATGCATCACATCCTATTCCAAAGTCCGTAAAGTGCGTTTCACTGCACACCTTGTCCTTTTGTCTCTTTTGTCCTAACATACGTGTGGATTTTATTTCTGCACGAAAAAAATTTTACCGTTACTGTCGCAGCAACTTTTTCTTACTCACCTCGAGGTGTTGTCTTTAAATGTCTATGAATATAATTACAGGGATCACAGTCTAACCCGTATTCCTCAACAGTGTCGCGAAAAAGAACAAATGTATATCTCACGGTAATTCAGATACTTTCAGTCATATAACATTTGGTTTAGAAATAAAATTTTATTTTTTTGTGTAGAAAAAGTGGTATATTGATGTCTCGAAAGATTCCTAATCGCAGTTAAACAAATGTAAATATTCGATTGAAATATCATAAAATATTTTCAATTTAAATATTTTTTATTCTAAAATATTTCATTTTCAATTCATTCAATTTGAAATTTTTAATTGAAAAAGGAGCATAATATCTTTATATTTATCAATATTTGACTTTTCAGTTAAAATGAGGAATTATAAATTAAATATTCAAAACTAAACAATTTGAAACTGATGTTTCTGAGATAGAAAGCATTGAATCTTCAAAATTTCAGAGTGCTACATTTAAAATTTGAACGTTACAATTTTAATTGTTTTATTTAAAAAAAAATTAATTTGGAAGTGACGGTGTTGAATTTTGGTGTATAGGAAATAATTGAACAATTAATCAGTTGAAACATCAAATTAAAATAATTTAAGAAGTGTTCAGTTTTTCAAATGTGTCTAGCTTAATATTGCTTAAAACAAAATATCGAAACTGTTTAAACTTTAAAAGTTAAAAATAATAATTTTGCAGTGTCAAGACATTTAATTTTAAACTGTTTCATTCAAAAGTGTTCAAGCATTATCTTAAAGTTGTAAGTTTTTTGAGCGTTTAAATGCAAAATTTTAGAATACAAATTTTTTCAAGCTTGAATTCTAAAAGTTTCTAAAATTCAAGAGTTACACTTTGAGTAATTAAATTTGGATGATCCTAAATAAGTGTTTCAACTGGTAAATGATCGACATTTTTTCTCGATTAAAACAGCCACCCTGAATTTTATATTTTAAGTTACTCATTTATAACTCATCTATGATTAATTATGATAGTATTATTAACATTTAATTTTTTTACTGTTTCAGGTGAGTACCAGGATATTGAGTTCTCAACTTAAAATACATGCATTTGCGTTACTTATTATGACCGTAAGTAACGATTATCGATTTATTTTATATTTCTTCATTTAGTAAATTTGATTGATTAACAAATTTTGCGATTGCCACAATCGTACAGATTATGTCAAGTTGTGTTGAATTTCAATTTTAGGTGTTTTTTTTGACGTCTTAGACTGGAAAGGGGTACTTTTACTAAAAAATTATTACGTTTTGAAGAAATTAAGAAAATTGTGAACGATTGTAGATAAGCTCGCGTTTTTAAGAGGATTTACAATTTCAAACAATTTGTTATGTTGTATTAGTGTTTTTCTTCTAAAATTGCTATTGTTAATAAAGAAAATCAGTAGATTTGAAAGAATATTTACAACATTTAAGCAATAATAAGTTATTTTTAATTTTTGTTGTTGGAAACCGGTTACTTTAAACAATAATTTGATTTCGGTTATGTTATTGTTTTTCGACGGAAATATATATTTTTTTAAGAAAAGCGCCATGGTTTGATTGTCTGTACACAAATGTTAATATTAATTCTGAATTTAATATATCAATTATCATTTTCTCCAAAATAGTGTCCTTGTTTTTCTATTCTAATCATTAATAATAATAATTTTATATTTTAATTTCAAAATTGTGTCAAGGCAAAAAAAAATAATCGCGCGCGTGTTGGTCTTCCAGTTTAATACAAATTTTGGTTTCTTATAAAAATGTTACATTTATGAATTTTGTTCTTTACACTGGTGTTCTAAAAAAAACCACATTTCAAAAAAGTACCCCTTTTTGAAGAAGAATTCCCTTATTTCGAAGAAAAATGCCCCTATTTTACCCTAAAATTTGACTGCTGAACCATTGTCATTCCTGGAATTCTAAAATGTATAGTAGAAGGATCTTTGCGATTTAAAATTTACCAGGAGCTCGTGAATCATCTTTGTTATTTTTTTATATTATTTAAAAAATTTGGAGCTTCCATTATCGGAAAATCGAATCTTTAGATTCTTCATTTTAGTACCGTATTTTGTTTTTGGGGGAAAAAAGTGGCAACACAGACTTTAAAGATTTAATGGCTTTTCTAAGATAAATAAGTTATGTCTTGAGTCGCCATGCAAGAGGTAGGATACTCCAACACGGATTGTCTTTGCATTTTTCAGACTGCTTTTAAGTGCTGCGATAAAAGAGAGTAGTAGTCTAGAAAGGGTTTGGCTCGTTTGAATTTCATCGGGAGAAAGAAAAACCAGACGAGTTTTGTGCCCTCTCCTGGTTAAGTTTTAATCCAGATTTACTTGCCTCCGGGGAATCGAAATTAACTATCGATCGGAAACTTTGTTCCGAGTTCTCGTTTAGATATTATACTGACCGAGAAATTTGTCCGAAAAATTTTACTTTAGAATTTGATAAAAGAAAAATTATTTATGAATTGTCATCGAAGGCTGTTGAAAGTATCGTAAGAAGAAAGTAAGAAGATCAGCTAACAAACTGAATTTACTGACAACTTACCGACAAGCTTCTCTTATGTAAAATATGGACTGCAAGCCCGTGCAATTAATTCCGCCCGCTATCCTGTTTCTTGTCTCTCAAGATACATAAATGCATTCTGGATCGATTAAATAGACGTCAGGGAATCAATTTAACGAAAAGTCACGAGTCTTCTCTTTTAATTACAAGCCTGTCATCGTGCAAGATTTTTTAAAATGAAAATTGAACTATTTGGTTAAAAATGTAACTATGTTTTTGAAAATTCAACTATCTGGCCGAACATGTAACTATTTAATTGCAAATTCATATTTTGGGCTTGGAAAAGTTGAAAATTTATTTTCATATTAGAAAATTTTTTTATGGTAGAGGTCATCTTTTTTGTTAATGTAAATAATTTATAAATTTTCATCTGAAATTTTATTGTTTTATTCTGTGTTAAAAGTGTCACAAGATTAAAATGCTGGCGTTATTATTAATAGTCTGGTTTTTGAAATAACTATGTCTGTTTAGGCTTGTGCTTTTTCCATTCTTGTGAAACGGAGTAGACGTTCTCATTAGTTTTCAATTTAAAAAAGTTTGAGTATAACTGGACGTGTGGCATAATATAGACATGCAACAGACATTTCGTTTAAGCGAAGCTCTTTGAACATATATGTAAAAATCACCTTTATTCTGCCAAGTTAGCAAAGAGAGTCGTGTATAAACCGACTTTTTATTAATTACGATTCGTTTCAAGTTTCTTTTCATCTTTTGTAATTATCTGTAAAAAAGAGACATCCATGCTGATTGTCAGAAGCGTTTAAAAAGAGAACAGAAAGATAGATCATAGAGATGTTACAAGTTCTTCTGATAGGCATTCTAAAGGCAGTTTAATTTTTAACCCGAAAATATGAATATTTTACAAAAAAGTTTATTTTCTTCTGATTAGTTACATTTTCTTCTAAACTGTATACTTTTCAATTCAGAAAGAATTTCCAGCTAATTGAACTATCTATTGATCCCTGCCATTGCTAAAAGACTAAAAGTTTTGCAATTTTGAATTCACTTTCAGTTTGGTTTGAGATTGAACTGGCCACTTTTTGAAAATACTATACTGCTGTTTGCCCTAGAATAATACACTTGTCGTTCACGCAGTTGGAGAATGAAATTTTCGGACTCAGCCGTCTGGAATTATGGGAGTAATGTCTCAGGGCTGGTTTACTGACGCCTTTTAAACTGTATTGTATTTCTCGACGACGTATTCCGAGTTATTGCCTAGGGCGCGCGGTATTGCGGAAACGTGAAACGAGATCGTAAATTTCATGAGCGAGAATCATTCCGGCAGAGTCTGCTGGTATCTTTCCGGCCGCGAGTACACGTGACCTTTTAGCGCCGGTATTCCGCCGGGTGCGATTCCCTGGATACCGGCACCCCATCCATTAGCATGCACGGTGCTCTGTACATCTACGAGTTTGCCATGTTAATAATATAGTTACGTTTGGGAGTTGCACCTGAAACCACCAGCTTGCAGACGTAGTTTAGTTCTATCGAGGCTCCATCGAACCTCTCCCAACTTCCTGTAGAATGTTCAACCCTTGCTTGGTTGTGCTGCCGCGCCATCTGCAATTCCACCTCGATTAAACGAGAGAAACCGTGTTTTGCCCTGACTTGAAGGAGTCTTGCCTCTCACCTTCCAATTTAGCAGGAGCTAAGATGCCCCAAGGGATTTTGGCCGAATGGCAATAAGTTTTTCGGGGATGTACACTTTAATTTCTTGAGATCCAGAGGGAGAAGTATCTTTAAGTTTAGTGTGCTAGACATTTTCAGGTTTTATGGCTTCTCTGCTGCTCATTAACAATTCAATGTTACTCTAAGCCTATACGCTTCGGCATACGCAATTTGTTTACCTTTAGTATGTATACTTTATCTTCAAGGAAGATCTAGTAGAAGTAGGTTTTAGTTGGATGACCGGACGTTTAGGTAGAGCTTGGAAATCAGGGAATTTTATTGGCCAGGGAAAGTTAGCGATTTTGACAAATATCTTGCAAAAGCGAATAAATGACAAAATCTGAAATTTCTTTATTCCGTTTATGAAAGTTTCTATGTTTAAAATATTACAAATTAAAAATTGTGGTCTTGAAATATTAATGGTTGGCAAAAACGAAAAATTGACAGGAAAAGTTTGGGAATTTTGAAAATGAAAGTTTGCGGGCCACCCTGATATAATATTCTTGTTAGTCATTTATATGCCTTGTATTTCTTTTTGACAGTGGATTCCTCCTGTCGATTATATTTTTAGTTTAAAATTTCATTCTTTTTTTTGCCAATTGAACTGTTTCATTGAAAATTCCTTTTTTTATTTGACTCTAAAAGTGGACTCGAATTTAGTTTTGTACTAGAAAAGTTTCAGTTATTCAGATTTTTGATGATCTGATGTTCTGGATACATATTCCTACGTTACATTACGGACATCGAGCCCGTTCGATAGCTAAAGCGGTTCAAATCCGCGATAATTTCAAGAGTTCTAGGCCAGGCTTTTGAGCCTTAACAGATGGACATCCAAATAAAAAAATTTTAAGATAATAAAGTCCTTTTTCCAAAAATCTCTCTATAATAATTCGATTGATGCTCTATTTATATGCAGTATTTCCAATCCCATGGTCAAGTGCAAACAGAATGAGAAGTCTTGCCTGGTAGCGCAAATGGAATTTCTAACGAGCAAAGTTCGAATTGTTCTTTCTTGGCAGGGTTTCAACGCCCGTCTTTCAGGGCACAGGTGCGTCTACGCAACCCCCTCATTCTTTGTTCCCGCTTTTTTGACCCCGTTGGACTAATGTCACGGACACGACAACATTCCTCTTCTACTTTTTATCCATTTTCGAACTCAAACATATTCGCTTTTACGATTAATATTATTTAAATATCTCAACTTTGATGGATTAATTATTCTTTTCACAATTTTAATTTTAATCTTTCTACTCTTTTGACTCTTTAGTCTTATTACATACAATATTGGCTTCTCGAGCGTTAAAGGACTCTCATATTCTTTTATTCCTTTTCGAAAATATTGTATTGAGGATGAAATGGTTCCATATTTCAATATTAAAAGAATTGTAACTTCCGTCGTTTTGATATCAAGTTTACGAACCAAGTGGGTTTACGACTTTCTTTCTCCTTTATTACTTCATGCTACATTAATTTGTAAAATGCTGAGCAGCTCACCATTTAGCATCATTCGGGTATGATGTAACTGAAAGAAAATGTATGTTGCTTACTTATAACACGGACAAAAATATATGTCCTTTTGTTCTTGTTTAAGAACAGAAAATATTCTTACAAGTAAAAGCAGCTTTTGCAGCTTGTTTTACGAAACTGCTGAGGGGCTAGTTATAATTACTTCTACAATTTGGTGTACAAGCTCTGCAATATCTTGAAATCTTTGTAAATTTTCGAACGATTTCTATAGAATTTCGTGCATTCTCATGCACTGCTTGCAATCTAATGCCGTGGTTGGATGCGGGCATTCGAAGCTAACCGGCTGTGTTCTAGATTTTTGGTGTCATTTCTGTGGAAAGGGCAATTAAGGTACACTTAGTAAGGTTGGATTCTCTGTGTAAATGTTCAAAAAGGATTTACATGTGAGTAATAAAATAAAGCAAGAATTCCTCAGCTGCAAAACTTCTGGAAAATCTCGATGTCTCACGTACATATTTGAATGATTCATTTGCATGTCGAAGCCAATCTTTCGGTGCTTCATTTTTTTTTACGATTTCTCTCGTCTCTCTTGCCACTACATTTGAACACGGCTGGTGCTCCTTCTTTCAAACCGTCGGTTTGTTCGTGTTACGTTTCGTAGCAAAAACTGTTATAAATCTACTAGCATCCTCGTTGACACGAATGCGAAGATCACCCGTTCGCTTCGGTGCTCGCAAAATAAACTATAGGCATAGTAAATAAAGTCAACGTGAAGTCTGCAAATATACGTAGCATTCTCAATGGCACCGTAGAGTTTTCAAGATTTTTTGCGTTTTTCTTCAATTTTATCTGCCTGAGAATGAAAAAATAATTACAATCTACATAAAATTGTTTGATTTAAAAATCAATTTTTGTCTAATTTGTGAACGGCTCGATCATGAAAATGTTCTTCCCATGGAAAGAAAACGTTCCTTTTTTCAGTCTATGTAGAGCTTTCGTTTATTTGTGTGACTCTTCCCGTCACTCTTCTTCATTTGTCATTTTTATCATCATTCCTGACGTTCAGACGGAAAATTAGTCTTAATCTCGAGTTATTAATGATTCGAAAGGTATAGAAACGTTCATTTATATCCGTGTGAAAAAAAAAGTTTCCCGAAGGAAACTTTTTATATTTTAAAGAATTCATCTTCTTTCCTCAGTTTTCAAGCAATATCCTCTTTTTCTCGTTTTTTTTTATTCAAACTGAATTAATAGAAGCCAATTAGAAAACTCAAATATGAATTAATCTCTTTCGGTTAAAAATTTAAGCGTTTTGTTTTAAAAATTAATCTTTTTTTTTTAAATTCATCGTGGTAGAAATTTCATCCCATTTAGATGAAAATTCATTTGTATAGTTAGTTGAAAGGAAACCATTCAATTGATTAAAAATTCCTCTCTGGTTGAGATTTTAATAATTTTTTTGACATTTTTTTTAAATTGAAAATTGGAATATTCTATTTTTTAAATTAATCTTTAGTTTAAAATTCAACTGTTTTGTAGAAAATGCGTCATTTTTATTGAAAATTTATCTATGGGTAGAAATTTCATTTTCTTGTTGAAAATGTAATTGTTTTCTTGGTTGAAAATCCAAGGACTTTGGTAGCAAGTCCACCAATTTTATGGAAAACTCAACTATATATTTAGTGGCAATTGAACTTTTTTGTTGAAAATTCCTATTTTTCAGTGGAAACTGCAACTGGCTGAAACTGGAATGGTTTTAGTGAAGAATTCAACTATTTGGTTGAAAATTAAGATTGTTCCTGAAAATTGATATTTTTAGGTTAAAAATCAATCTTTTTGTTTACAAATTCGTATTCAACAGCTATTTTTATCATTCGTCCTTTTGGTTGAGAGTTTACTTTTATTTCCAAAATATAGTATTAACTAAAACTAACTTTATGGATTAAAAATGTATATTTTCGGGTTGAATTTTCTATAGTTGCGGAGAAACTTAGTTGGACAATTTTGGCTTGAAAATCAGCAATTAGGTTAAACTTTTTTTCCTCATCTGAGTGAAAAGTCTTTCTTGCTCGAGGATTATTGTATTTGTTTGAAAATAAGCTTTTTTTTTTGTTCAAAATTTATATTTTGGGGTTAAAAATTCAATTTTTTGTAGAGCACTCACCTTTTTGTCTTTAAATTGCAACAGTTTGGTTAAAGATTTAACTAATTGCTTCAACTCTGGTTGATAATTGTTTTGCTTGAAATTTAAACTATTCCATTTTTAATTGAGAAATTATCTTTTTGTTCATAATTCTGATTTTTTTTTTAGTTTAAAAATCAATATATTTCGACCTAAAATCATAGGAACGTGGGCATGCATTGTTTTTAGTTAAAAAGATTTATTCCCTTTTTAAATTCTCATCAGAGAAGGTATTAGATTTATGTAAAATCTGCCCCTCCCCCAGTTTTTGTCTAATGTCCACGTTTGACACCCCCTTAATCCGAAAAACCGGGTTTTACGAATGTGTCTGTCTGCTGTGATCGCGATAACTTTTGAAAACATTCTATTAGATTGGCCTTTGGTACATTCTTTTAGTGTCCTAAAAGTCAAGTTTGTTAGTCAGCCATTTTGGATAAAAATTCAAAAAGTGAGCGCATTTTGAATATTTTTGAGGTCACTTTTTTCGAAATTCAAATTTTTACTGGACGGATGTGTATAATATTCAAATAGTTGAACAATTTGTCCTGATGACATTTTTCAAAAAACCAAAAATTACCAGAGTCGTAGCATTTATAAATTTCAAAAAACTCGAAAATTAACCTTTTAAGCCAAATAACGAATGATATTAAAAAGTTAAGAGAAGAAAAAGTTTGATATTTAAATGCCCTACGATTATCATAACAACTTTTTGAATTTTCTTGAAAAAACAAAAATTCCGATTTTGACAGCATACAAAATAATGAAAAACACAATGGAAAAAATACAAGTACGTAAACGGACAACAAGACAGTTCAGTAAAAGTTTCAATTATAGGGAACTAATTATGACTATTATTGATGGTTACCAGTACCAATTCTCAAGTGGTGCTGACTTGCGGATCAGTAAGCGCACGGTTAATTCTTATATACATTTTCGGATATACTTATAAATAATCGATATTTTTAAGTTATAAAGCGTATAATACAATTAAAATTTCGCACTCAGTGGGAGGGGGGGGGGGGGATTCGAACGTATAAACCTAATCTCGCAAGTCAATTATCTTAACTACGATACTGGTATACGGGTTGCGATCTGTAAATAATTTTGAAATGCATTTGTAACTAAGGGTGGCGACCTCGGGAACGACTTCTGAATACGCGACCATGCTACGTGGCACACAACAAAAGGAATGTTTTTAGGAGATGCAATCCATTCATTGCCGATTGAGTCGTGAATTCACCTGGTTGTCCGCGCGGATAGGTGTCGTTGTTACGACTTTAGGGGCGAACTAAGTAAACCAATCGGATCGGTAGCATGTACCGATCTTTCGGTACATGTACCGCAACATGTACATGTTGCGGTTACAAGAAACCCTTTACAATTCTTGATAAAGCAAATATTACATTTCTTTTTTCTGCATGTACCTAATTATTTGGAAGTTAAAACAGGTAATGCCACTGAGTAGAATGCAATTCCGTCTGTTTCAATACCAATGCAAGTTATTAATTATGATAATATACATTTATGGGAATGATACACAATTTTAGGGACAAGCTCGAGTGCGAAGCTTGAGATGATGAGAATGTGTGCGTTAAAGCCGAAGTAGCTTTAACAAAAGAGAATTCACAATCACCAAATTACTGTTGTCGATGCTTTCACCTTTAGTTTTAAAATGTTTGCACAAAGATCGAGCACGTATCTCGAGGTAAATATATTATCGAGCGCAAAGCGCGAGAATCAACAGTCGCGCGCCCTAGGCGCGCTAAAGCCTGCGAACGAAGCGTGCCGCGCCCTCAGGCTATGAAGTCTAATTGCAGATTAAAACTTTCTAAATACATCCCTGTGCTGCTATGCATACATATAACTCTAATTAATTGTGTATTGATGCTCCTGTATCTTTCCGTTCTGTTCGTTTCAAACTTGGTTGTCGCATACCTGTTTAAAATTGAAGTATAACTTAACTTGGCTAATTCGCAAGCTGATTGGATGATCGGACCTGTAAGCAGAGCTTAAATTTTAATCAGCAAACGATGAGTGCGAATCCCCAAAGTAATTTCGGATTACCCGCATAAACTTTTAACCTTGTGGGAATGTTTTCGCGCTGATGCTGTAGCTGCAATTTATGTATCCTACTAAGTGGAGTATTCATAAGATATATTTCATTTAGAAAATTCCCATCAGCTTTCCAAGCTGCTCTACATTCCAATAAAATTATCAGATTAAGTTTTGCGAAACTGTCGTCTTATACATTTTCATGCGAATTTTTTTTATTTTTATGAACTTTCTCCAGCTAAAACATATAAAAAAAGTTTTATAAAGTTCCTGTGAATTGTACAGTACTCGTTTTATTAGCTTCCATAGAATTATCTTGTTTACGGCACGGAAAGTTTATCACTGGTTTTCAGTAAGAAAATATTAACATTTTAGAGATGTATCATCAAAGTTTTAGATATATTCTGGTAGTTAAAATATTGTTAAAATATTAATGGTCAGGAAAAATTAGGGAATATTGAAAATGAAGTTTTCCGCTCATCCTGTTATAATTTATTTCATGCCTCAATATTTTTGGGAATCTTCAATGTTATCTAGAATTAGCATAATTTATTTATTTTGCGAGTTACGTAAAGCACTCATGAGTTGTGGATCTGAATTATAATTTGAATTTTCACGATTCAACTCATGTTCAATTCAGACACTAAATCTCAAGAGTCCACCTGGAAAAAATCCATTTATGCAATTTCCTTCTCGTCCGAGCTTTAATTAAAAGTGACATTTGAGGTAAAAAGCTTATTTTCGTGAGAGGAAAGTTTTGATGGATTTTCTATTGCGGCGGTGTACGCCTTAAGGAATTCAAGATATTTCCACGGTCTACTTCGTAAAAAAAGTTGCTGTCGAAAACAAAAAACGTATGTACGATGCATTCGCGCATCAATCTTCAAAAGAAAGTGCCACCTTTCTTTTTATTTTGCTTGTCAGTTACGTCGCCGCTATAGTATTGATTTTATTTCATACCTCCGCTTTTTACCATTTTCTTTCTCAAGACGGTTGTTATATATATGTAATCAACAAACGATTCCGCATGACCTTACCGCGAATTTGTCTTCCGGACCCTGCAGCCGCAACATAAATACATCCGGGGTCGTCATAGCAGAGTGGACTTCAAATGCTTCATCATTTTCTTGTCCTGGTAACTTCATATTTCTTCTATTGGTGCTAAATTCACTTTTCTGCTAAGTACTGTCCACAAAATATACGAGGGCGCTCTCAAATAGAAAGAAATATAAAACTCTTGAGATTTGTAGTGGACAATTTGCTCTCCTGTGGAAATGTACAATATTTTGCAAGTTATCTATATAAGATCTACAATTTTTTTAACGGTTTCAAGTTATATTGATGTTTTTCTTGGAAAATCGGTTAGTGTAAACAAAAATTATTACAACACATTCTTAAAGTTACAATTCTAAACAAATTTTCCGTTATGTTAGTGTTTATTTGAACTAACAAATTGTTATATTTCAAACAATATTTACTTTTTTATAAACTTTAGGTTGCGTTGTTATTTTGTATTAAACATTGGTATTTTCCAAATAAAATCCTTCTAATTTGAACAATCTTTGGATTCTTTTCGCAATTTTGTTTATTTGTGTTTTTCGTCAAAAATTGGTATTTTTTATTTTAAAAAAATTATATTTCAACCAGTTCAAAAATTATTACAACTTTTTAATAATCTCAGCTTATGTTAATGTTTTAAACTATGAATCGAAATTTTTATTAAAAATTATTAGATTGCAAAAATGTAACATTTGTGTGCAATTGTAGGTTAAGCCAGCGGATATGAGCGGAAATGTAGATATAGGTTTTGATGATTTACAATTCGGGAAATTTTTAGGTTATACTAGTGTTTTCACAAGATATTGGCAAAGATTTTAAAGAACATTTACCATTTTTTGAACAATTAAGGGTAATGCTAACATTTTTCAGTGGAAATCGTTTTATTTTTTCTAACAAAAATCATATTGTTTTTCGTCGGAAATTTTTATTTTTGAATAAAAATGTAACGTTTTTATGTTTTATACAAGAATATTATATACTAATTCCAAAAGATATTAATTTTCATCAGTTACCATAAAAATTGTCCTTTCTTCTCTCAATGTAATTTTTACAATTTTGAAAGTACATATTTTGATAACTAAAATAGTTCAAACCATTTTTATTTAAGGAAATCATTTTTCAAAGAATTAACTACAATTGAAGATTTTTCCTTATTTTAAAAATGGTAAATAGCCACTATTGTTTAAAATTCCAGCATTTTTAAAAAATTTTAAGAAGTGAGAGTAGATAAATTGCATTCCGTAAAAAGTAATCTTTTCTTTTTCATAAGACGTGACTGATAGTATCATTTAAATTCTTAAAATCATAGAAAATTTGTTTGTCCTCACACTGAGAGACCTTTCGTTAGAATTAATGAAATAAATGAATTATAATTTAGTATAATATCGTTCCAAAATAGGGAAAACCGAGGTTTTATTATATTTATTCGTAATTCAGTACCGAAGTTTAAAATTATGATAGGAGTATTTAAAACACGAAGACGACAAAGTAGTATTCTAAATACGAAATGTTATGAATCTCCATTTCAAGAATTAACACTATCAAAAAATGATATTCTTTTTAGTGAGTTTTCGAAAAATAATTTGAATAAAAAGAATAGTGAACATCATAATGTCGTAAAAAGTATTTTAGAAATTGATATTGTCAATGTGAAGTTGACCGAAATTTGAGACGCATAGCAAACTATGAAATCATTATTCTTAATTTTTCATATAGTTTCGTCTGAGAATGCTCCTCGATTGTTTCCACCATTTTCCGATCGAGCCGAAAGGTTATGATTCACAATATTTAAAATAAACATTAACTCTTTCTATTTCAAATTCATTCATTTAATATTATATTTAAAACATTAGGAATTCTTTATCACGAAATTTATACAGTAAGGTAATAAGATATAATTCACTGAGTACAATTTATCAAATATTACATCTAAATACACTCAAGTTTATTATACTGAGTTACTGAGATATCAAATAAGAAAATCTTATACATACAAGAATATTATTAGTTTCGTTAAAAAATGTATTTTATAAAAAATCAATTTAATCATTGAAAATCATAATGCCCTGAGTTTTCAAGCGACGTCGCTTAGCCAAGATTTTTACCACATATTCCATACTGTAAGTTAGCCGTGCGGTTTAGTTGTTAGGGAATGTGTTAGTGCTTTAGGTAAGTTAGGTTCGAATCTCGCGGCAGCCGGTCCGATTTTGTATGGGGATTAAGCGTGCGATTATGTATGTAGTCAATAAATTAAGTATATCATAATAAAAGTAATAATTGTACGCGTGTTTATGTATTTAGTTGTATTTAATTTGTTTATTTAGTTCCTCCTTCTAAAGGCTAAATCTTTTGGTGGAGTGAGTTATTTTTCATATATTCGTTTGAGATTCTCATATGCTTTGTATCGCAACTTCAAACGATGTTTTCGCTCTTTCAAATAAATGTATGATATCGTTTTAACTTCAATTGTTAACTTTGATATAGTGAATTTTAGATTCTCGTAAGTTTTTTAAGAGTTAATGCAACATCCTTTCAATTTGTTCAAACAAAAATATTAGTTTTGACGGCTGAAAATCGCTATATTAATTTTTGATACGCAAACCCTGTTTTCCCTGTTTTGAAATGATATTGCATTCAATTCTCATTCATTTTGATAATTTATTCTAACAAAAAGTCTCTCAGTGCAGAGGCCTCATTTTTTTGCACAATCACTTTGATGAAGATTTTCCTTATGTTAGGTCAGGGTGTCCATTTTGTGAAAATTTAAGAAAATCTGGGAATTGAAAAAAATCCAGAAATTATCCTTAATTTTATATTTGATTTAGGAAGTGGATTTGATTTTCTTATCTACCTGCAGTATTTTTTCCCTGCTTAAAATAATTAGTCCTACTTAAATAATAAGTAATATTACAATCAATCACTTTATGCATGTCGCAACCCACTATTCTTTGTATGCATACTTGTACTGCCACCTTGTAAATTGTATGCCAGTCATAAAACTGTTTTTAAATGGAATAGTTACTACTTCAAATGAAAATGACGGATTTCCTGTCGCTCAATTTAACTGAGATGAATGTACTGTCATGAGTGCGAAACCATTAGCTAATTTTTTGCACCGTTTCTTGAGAGCGACGCCAAGTTTCTATATTTATGTCCGGTTCCTTGTGAGACTTAATCTTGAGAACTATACATTTTCTAGGCGCAACCGGGTTACAGGCAGTCTTCTCCGAAAAAGAAGTGATTGTAAATAAGAGTTCAACAACTCTCTTTTCCCCAATGTTTATATTTTTAATTTATCATTTAAAAATAAGTTTTTCTTTTAACCTAAACACGTTCTTGGTTCGAAACATTTGTTTTAAGCGAGGAAGCACGTCTCTTTCTTCTAGAAATGAATCTTTTTCATGGTGGACGCAATTTTCTATTTCCGCCTTTTCGTCGTGAGTCAACTTTTATTCGCCGTTTTTGCTTACAAGGTTTTAAAAGCTGAAGCACACTTTCTACCTTTATGTGAAGGTACTTTTAGCAGCGGCATTGGTAAGCTATGTGCTCAGTCTTGCAGCAGACCGAATAAAATAGGAGAATTCCCTGCAGGCTGTGACGGTATCCGTTCGTCACTCCAACGGTAAGTGGATCTCTTGCTCGTCTCTCTGTTACACAGTCAGATCTCAATTAACAGGCTTGAATTCACTGCAAAGTTTAGGAATTCCACCAAGGACTTGAAAGCGAATATTGTTTTGAATGAAGTCGAAAAGCGATATGTAGAAAAAAGATAAACTAGAGGTCAGTGTATCACGTTTCCATTCTTGTGAAATGAAAATATTACAGTTTTTTACCTATTGAGTTTCGATACCACGGATGTTTTAAAATTTCCACTTTCTTCCTTCTTTCTCCGGATCCAGTTTTTCGATTTTCTCCCTTTTTGAATGTCTACTCTTTTTTCCCTGTTTAAAAAAATCGTCCCCGTTTTCCCCGTTCATTCGTTTTTTGCTTCTTGAATGCGAACTAAATTAATAAAATCCAACTATTTTTCGTCGAAAGTTTATCCTTTTTGTTTGAAAAGTTACCAGTATATTTTTAGGTTAAAATTTATAACTTTTCGTTAGAAATTCTAGTATTTTGTGGACTCTGCATCTTTTTTTGTCGAAAATTCAACAGTTTTGAATAGAAAATTCGTCCATTTGGATAAAGATTCATCCTTTTTGGTGAAAAATTCAACTTTTTTGTTAAAAATTTATCTTTTTAGTAAAAGAGACATCTTTATTGGTTAAAAATAAGCCTTTTCTTAAAAGTTCATCTTTTCGGTGTTTAAAATTCGTCTTTTTGACTTGAAAATTAGTTCAATATTGTTGATCTACTCCTGGTCTTTTTTTTTTATTGAATTCAACTACATATTAAGTTTTTCGTTCCGAAATCATCACTTTTGGCTAAAATTTCAATTAATTCAATTCAACTGTATTCAGGAAAATTGATCTTTTTGTCTAATGATTAAAATTTTTGGTTAAATGTTCAAATATTTTTTTGAAAATTCATCTTTCATCATTTCGGTTTTAAAGTTCACGTTTAAGATTAATTTTATTTTAAACTATTCATCTCTATAATGCAAAATTTAACTAATTTGTAGAAATTTCTTATTTTTTGGTTGAATTCAACTGTTTCTAATTTTAAATTAAATTTCTTTTAATGAAAAATATCAATTATTTTGTTTTTTTATGTAGATATATCTCTACTGGTTGAAAATTGAGTGTTTTTTAATTCAAGATCCAACTTTCTTCTAAAAAATGCGTGGTTTTGGCTTGAAAATGCAGCTATTTGGTAACAGTTTAATCCTTTTTTTTTCGATACTCGACCACTTGGAGGAAAATTCATCATTTTAAATAAAAAATTCAACTATATTGTTAAAAAATCGTCTCTTTCGCTTTACTTTGAACTATTTAATTATAAAGAAATTATTTCCTTATTATTTTTCATTTTTCAATTTTCGTGAAAATCACCCTGTTTTCCCTGTTTTGAGATCATTTTGGGATGTAAAGTCTGTAAATATGGCCCACTTAATTAGGATATAAATTGGTGAAATACAATTTTATTAACAAGAATTGTAAATTTTTATTCGAGTCTTCACTAGATACAGATTTGAATCAGTTGAAATGTAGTTCAGCTCTCGCGCGTTTATCTTCATTTGTCGCGGAGATATCTGTTTTCTTTCTTCGAGGTTGACTTTTAGTACACTGAAAAAAAATTTGCATTGAATCAAGTAGGCTAATTTATTTGGCTGATTTTACTTGAAAGAAGCAAGCATTTTCTTTTTACAAGGGACCGATTTTCTTTAATCCAGAAAATAATAGAATCAGGACAACTATTTGAATCAAGAATATATTTACTTCAAGCAAAAAGCTATTGAGTTAATTTGTTTCATTATACTTATTTGCGTGAAGTTTAATAAAATATTGAATTAAGAATATTATATTCTCATGATAAGTAACTAAAACTCTAACAAAATTCTTGATCCAAGTAAATTCATATACTTATTTTGACTACTATTTTAATTGGAACAATGATCATGTTCTTGAGACGAGAAAATGAATGTATTCAGCGAAGAAATAATTTCTCTTAAAATAATGCTTGAATATTTTCCTTCAAATAATTATTTATTTGAAACGAATATCAGATTTACTTTGAAGATACCTATGTCATCAAAATAGAATCACATCAGTCTTTTCAATATAAAAACTGTAGACTTGATACAATAGACATCGCACACATATTATGAAAATTAATATATTGGTCTAAATTAATTTACTTCTTACTGCAAAAGTATCTTATTAAGTTGACATGATGTGAAATTGGTTCTCTTCGCCGTTAACAATTATTTTGAAATTCAATAATATTTATAAAATTCAAAACATTGGTACACATAATCAATTTTATTTATGCAAATGTAGATAGGAATTTGCAACTTTGATAAACTACAAACTTTACGTTGACACACAAATCAAATCACTCATAAAACTATTTAAAAAGTTATAAGTTTATTGCGTCGGTAAGTTTGTATGGGTAAGAATTTAAAATTTTCAAATAGATTTAAAAAAAGTGTTATTAATTTTGAAATAATTCGCAAGACTCAAAAGTAATTTCATTCCTAAAATTATTAAAAGGTTATAAATGTACTGCGTCTATAATTTTTTTCGCTGATTATTTGTATGTATTAATCTACTTAAGATTAAATCATTTCGAATTTTTTTAACCGTGAAACATTTTTGTAAATAATAAAAAATAAATATATGACAGCATAAAACAAAGTTATAAGCTTTAAAAAATGCTTAAAAACACAATTATTACATTTTCTTGATAATTTAAAAAATTTTATGCGTTTATAAAGCAGAATATTTAAGGAAAAAGAATTCAATAACATTTTTCAAAAGTTTCTTGCACCAAACGTTTCTTTAAAGAATTCTTTTTTCTTCTGATTTCGAAGTATTTTATACTTGAAATAAAAATAAAATGTCGAGCACTTTTTTAAGTGGGTAATATTTAAACTAGCGATCAATTCTTTTTTACATATTTTAAATTATTTTTGTTTGGAATTGTTATTTTAAATTAAAAATTGAATTAAAAAGTACTATAAAAGAATTAAATAAATTGAAAACTGCGTTTTACAGAGGTTTTTAAAAACCAGAAAATATTTATTTATCACTGAGGTTATTAAAGCGTTTTTCAACTCAAAAGTTATTAATTTTTTATAAGCTTTAGATCGTTTTTAAGCGGATTACATTTTTAAAGAAAAAAGTATTGAGCCCTTTGTAAAATAAGTGAAGTTCAATTATGTTTTGCATATTTTAAATTGTTGTTTTAAGAAAGCATTTCCATATTCAAATCTTAGTAAACAATGTATGATCAATGCATTTGATAAATTAAAAACTTTGTCGTTTATGTAAATTTTCGTATAGCAGAACATTATTTTTCTTCATTGATGTTATTAAAGAATTTTTGTACATGCAACTTTTCTTTATTATTCATTACCTTTGGGTCGTTTTTAAGCGTTCTAAATATTTAGAAACAACAAGTGTTAAGTTCCTTGTTAAATAAGTGAAACTTCGCTTTTTCACATATTTTATATTATTGTTTAAGAAATTTTATTTTTCATTAAAAATTGAGTAAGAGAGTATTATATACAATAAAAGAGTTGGATAAATTCAAAATTGCTCATTTTATGGAGAATTTTTGTTTATTGTTTATTACTTTTACTATTAATAAAAAATGGTATATTAAAGTCTCTCGAAAAATTTCAAGTATCATCAGAAAGATTTTTTCTTAAAAGAAACATTGAGTTCCAGAACGTTTAGTTTGAAGATGGTCGAGGCTCACCATACGACTGCGTACGGCACTGCTTCGATAGCGAAGTCGGTAGAGCGCGCGGTTAGGACACTAGTTTATAGGTAGTTTAGGTAGGGTTCGAATCCTCGTGGAGTGCGATTTTTCGAAGAAATTAAGCATGCGATTATATTCGTAAGTAACAGTGTGCGAGAATTACGTGTTATGTACGCTTGTTCCAAGCATACGGTAGCAAGTATTTATTTGGAACAAACTCATATTCTATCGTCCCCATTCGTACCTGCGATTGACTTGAATCAAGTAACATTTACTTGATTCAAGAACAATTTTTTTTCAGTGTACCCTGGTGGGATTGGTAAAATACCCCTGGCCTGAGGTAATTTAATCCATATTCAGTTTCCACCACAGATAAGCGATCTTAGTTGTGTCAATTGAATAAAATAAAATAATGGCTTTTAAAATTCGTTCGATGTTAAATCTCCTTGATATTATTTTGTGTTTTTCTTTTGCAAAAGTGAATTATCATCTTCTAGAATTTATTCTCTGAATGAAAATTTTCGTTTGTCATGTTCCCGAGTTTCTGAAAGATCAAAGAAATACTGTATTTGACGTATGCAATAAGTAGAGGCTCCCGTTCTAAGAATGTCCCGTGTATCCTTCTCGTTTCACAGAGGCTTACTACAGACTGGCCTATCCATAAAAACGTGCGGATTATATTTGAATCGAAAATTGTATATGGGATAATTAAAATATGTTTTTTCGCTTTTTTTTTTATCAATATATAGATGAATGTAGAAATTATTATGCATGTTTCCAATGATACACATTTAACATTTTTTCTAGCACCTTTTGTACTCGGTGAAAACGGTATCGCATGAATTGCAATATATACCGTAATTCCTGCGCTATGTATTGTAATTATGGTATTATAATAGCGTAAAATCGTGATATCGTACATTGCAAGATTTTGCATTATATTATTATTTTATTATATGTACGGGGGTTCTAGTAGTGGCCAAGCGATGTTAGTGCGTTTTATTTCAATATAGAGGTTTGCGATATCATTGCTCAGTATCTTTTTCTCCGTGTATTTTGTTAGAAATACAATTTCGGATTTTCAGGTACATTTGAAAATCCATTTCTTTGACTGGAAATTTAACTCTTGTCAGAAAATTTTTTTATAGTTTAAAATTGATTTCTTTAATTCAAAAAGATTTAACTATTGTATTTTTCGTTGCAAATTTGTCTTTTTTGAGTAGAAATCATTTTATGAGAAAATTTATTTTCTTTTAAGTGAAAAATTAAATTTTGTTTATGTTTGAAAATTCAACAATTTTGTTAGAAATGGTTTTTTGTTAAAAATGTATGTTGATATTTTTTAGACAAATACTTTATTTAACATTAAAATTTGTATAGAAACTTATTCTTATTTGGTTTAAAATTCATCTCTTTGGTTCACAATGTAACTATTTTCTTGAAAAAAAAATTTTTCAGGAAATTTCGAAATTGGGATTTTGTAGCAACCCTGCATGTTTGACAAATTTTACCTCTTAATGAATCTGTAATCGGAAATTAGGCATTTAAAAAAATTTTAGTTTATTGATAGACGTTGAAAACGAGATGCATTTTTTTCGGCAACTTCATTTTGTTAAAAGAATTTATGATTTTCCAAGCACATAGAAACATTCGTCTAAATTTTTTCAAATAATGAATTTATCACGTGTTGTGTTTGCTTGCGTCTCAAACAAAGTTCTGGTTTATTTCTGTGCAATAAATATAACAATCCAATAATTTTTTGATTTCAGTGTTTGTTTATTTTTATCGAAATAAAACCGTCAAAGCTTCTTTATATCCTTGTGTAATTGGGTTAGGTACATACGAGCACTATGTGTCGCAACCACAAAACCACGGTGTATAGTGGAGATTTTTTATTTTCTCGTTGGTGCTCAGGGAAAGTACTTGTACGAATTATGCTTTGTTTTTTTGTACCTACGAATAATAAAAAGGTTCATGCTTTGACTCTGTGTGTGGGTTCTTCAAAAGCAAGCTAAGATTTTTTAAAGGCCTTTTTAAGAAATGTACCAGTTTATTTTTATGAAAAGTGGTCAAAGAGAGTCGACTTTTTACTATATTTTAGATTAAATCAAGTTCTTAAAATAATTTTATTCCTCATTTTAAGTTTATTATTAAAAAGAAATTTATTTTTCTGTTTCAGGTGAGTCGTGAGAAAAGATTCCGATCTAGAAACTCCGAATCGGTAATTCTGTCAACGAAATTAGTTTAAATGAATAATAACAATAATCTTCCAATTTATTTATTCAACGATAAAAATTACAATAATTTCAGACTGAAGTATTCTGAATTATTTGGTCTCAATTTTAAACATCCAAATTTTATTTGTGTTGAATTGTTTAATTGTAAATAACTTTTGCAACCAAAATTTGTTAGCGATCAAAACCTGGGGAAATCTTTTCTAACATGGCATAAAGGCTATTAAACATTCATTTTACTACGAAAAAATTACTTTCAATTTACGGTGGCCCATTTGGAATAATTTGACCTAAACTAAAAATTAAAACTCGCTTTAAAAAAATTGAAAAATGTTCAAGACCCTTGATATTCAAATATTTGTTTGATAATGGATTTGTAAATTGTGTATATCTTTAATGTTAAGACATAAAAACCCAAGAGACGTGAATGCGCTCTTGCCGTGCATTCTTTTTTTTTTATATGCGGTAGATTTCCTCATTCGTATGCCTGGAAACATCATTTTAGTGACACGACAACCATATGTTGAGCTGTCGTAAATCTTCTTTCGAAAAATTATAGCTAGGGCGTGCTACTGCATTGCTAATAAAGCCTCTACTTTCGTTGCTATGGTTTTTCCTATCCATAAAAACCAACTTTCAACAGGAGAAGCTGCTTTTTATTTGACCTTTTTTTTAAATCACTGTTTCGAAACAATCAGTCTACTTTCCTCGTCACCGGTATGGGGTTGTGATGAAGTACCATTGTTTTCGTGAGGAAGTTTCTTGTGAGGGCTTTTCAAGTTTTCTGTATAAATGGTATTTTG
>NC_046659.1:85580147-85586410 GCF_010883055.1 Belonocnema kinseyi | reverse complement strand
CTTTCCTCGTCACCGGTATGGGGTTGTGATGAAGTACCATTGTTTTCGTGAGGAAGTTTCTTGTGAGGGCTTTTCAAGTTTTCTGTATAAATGGTATTTTGTCGGTCACGCTGTGGATCGATGTAAGCGATTTTCTATAGAGAAAGGTAGTGTCGAGGAGAATAGATGAAATATTGTTTATTCTCCATAAAAGCTGCTGTCGTTTTATGGGAATTGAAATTCCTTTGCAAGCCGGGTGCGGCAAAGGTTATGTACGTTTGGCCGAAGCGTTTTCAGAATATTGATAAATTCCTACACGCATATACACACTCCCTTGATTACATCGTTTCGGAATTATCTATAAACGCCTAGAGCTTGTGCTGCTTCCATATAGATATAATACAAATAGACAATTCAGGCTGGTGGTAACTCAGAATGTGACATCACGCATGGGAAATATAAATGTGAATAACAATTTTACTATGTACTTGAAAAAATGAAAATTCGTGATTTACAATAAAACTCAACTCCCGATGTAAGACCTCTCGTTTTATGATATTCGTAGAACTGAAGACCTACGGATGTTTGTGATTAGAGGAACCGCGGAGCCATGACCGAACCCCTCGAGAGCCGCAATCTCAGCGCGTTAGTTGCATTAGCTGGCGTTATGCGTCCAAATACAATATAAATGGCTTATGCGTTCTGCCTGTTTACGTTTGGATTTCCCCGAATTAGACTCAAGAATTTGAATATAATGCAGACATCCTTTTATTCGAAAATTCAACAATTTGTTTCCTAATTGTTGTATTTAGTTGTAAATTCGTATTTTCGGTAGAAAACTAAAAGCTTAACTACTTTTGTTAACAATTCATTTATTTACGAAGTTATTCAATTACTAAAGTATCACAATTTAGTTGAAAATTAAACTACTATTTAGTTGAATATATATTTGGATTTAAGCTGTTTTGTAGAAAATTCATCTTTTTTATTGAATTCAACTGCTTTTATTTTTTTTATCGCTTTTTATTTTAAATATCAACTATTATATTTTTCGTGGAGAATACATCTTTTTGGATCGATTTTGGTGTTCTTGTTTTCAAGTAAAATGTTTTTTTTTTCAGTTGAAATATCAACTATTATGTTTTTCGTTCAGAATTAATCTTTGTTAATTAAAAATTCAGCTACTTGGTTGAGAGTTTATATTTTTGGCTAAATTTGATTTTTTTGTTTGTTGAGGGTTAGTAATTTTTGAAGAAAATTTAATTTTTTTTGTTGAACATTCGTCTTTTCAGATAGAAAATTAGTTCTTTTAAATTGAAAATTCAACTGCTTTCTAAAATAAAAAAATGGCCTTGTTGGTTTGAAAATTCAACTATTTGGTTGAAAATTTTAATAATTATTGATTGATTAATTTGATTGAAAATTCATCGATTTTGTTGAATATTCATCTTTTGGGTTTACAGGTCAACTGTTTTCTAAAACTTACGACATTTTAGCTTGAAAACTCAACTTTTTCGATCAAAATTAATCTCTTCGTAGAAAATTAATATTTTTTGGTTGACAATTCAATTAATTTTACTTGAAAGAACTTATACTCCTATTTTATTAACAAATCACCCTATATCCCCTACTTTGAGAGCATTTTGGGTTGTGATGCTGTTAAAGAATTAGGTTTTATGATTTCTTTAAGCGTTTATCAACTGGAATCGATGAAAACATTTTGACCTAAGAGAGTTCAAGAGTTTTGTGATGATATGCGAAAAAGGGGAGGGGTGTTAAGTGTTCCAAATAGTCTGATGTAGTTTTTGCACTACCCCTAATACTAGAACAAAATGAAATGAAAAACAACCGGAATATAAGTTTGAAGAAAATATTTTCATCATAGGGTTCATCGTACGGTCCATAGGGATTCTTGTTCCAACGAAAGATTTTTCTCATCGTAGTAGAGCTCGAGCTCCAGCGTGAAAGTAATCTAGAAAATTAGATATTCTCTAAAATGAATAAGCAGAATTTGAGACAGGAAGTATTAGCTAGAAAACCTTTGCCACGTAAAATTCGCTCAGTTACACATGTTTGTGGCTTAAATCTACCGAATTGGAGGTACGTAAGTACTTACACACCATATAACAATTTATTATGGAGTCATGTGACTTGTGCAATTAATTAAAATGTTTTTGTAACTCAAGTAGATGTTGAAGATCTCAGCAAAACTCACTTGCTACATGTTTCTCTATGTAGTTGTGTTCAGTATTGCGGTGAAATTCTGGTGAAAATCATTTGATGCGTGGCAAAGTTTAGCAATTTTGTGAAAATTTTGGTACCTATACGTCTCTCTCGGTTCATATAATATTCTAGTTTATAATGGAATAGTTGCACTTGATGCTTCGGTTCCATACGCGTGCCTGTCATGGAAGTGCTTTAAACTATATTCACATGTTTGCGAATCACATGTTCACATGTTTGCTGAATCTCACAGGGGATTTAATCACGTAATTTATGGCGACTGGCGACCTCTGTTTTAAATGTATAAAATTAATCGAACTTACAACTAGATTTCTACTTTTATCGATCGCCAAGAATTATTTTAATTTGTGTCTTTATTTTCACTTGCAATAACAGCTGTTATTTTTAGTAATACGTTTTTAATTGGTTTATTCAATGTCAAATTAATAATTATTTCAAGTCTATCTCAAAATTTAATTCTTTTAAATAATATAAAAGATTATTAAATTAATAGGTATATTGCGAAATCATCAAGTTTAATAATATTATATAAATTATAATTAAATTTTCTATCAAAACGTAAAGTTATTGTAAGCTAAATTACAATTATATAAATTTATTATATTAATGTTTTAATTATTTTAATGATTTAATGTTGGAAGAATTATTATTTTTAGAATTAAATTAAATAATATTGTATTTTTATTTTAACGTTATCTAATAAAAATTTATTGACTATTTAATATTAGAGCTACATTTATTAAGGTAATAATTAGATAAAATTTATCCAATTTAATTTTAAAACAAAGATTATTAAATTAATAGATATATTGCGAAATCATCCAGTTTAATAATATTATTATATAAAATATAATTAGGAAGTGGGGTTAAAACGTAAAGCTGTTATAAGCTAAATTATAATTAAATAAATTTAGTATATTAATGTTTTAATTATGTTAAAGATTTAATGTTTGAAAAACTTATTATTTTTAGATTAAAATTAAATAATATCGTATTTTTATTTTAACGTTATCTAATCAAAATTTATTAACTATTTAAGGGCATGTGACACAGCTAAATACCTATATTACCGACCTCACTTTCAGTTCACTGAATGTTTTTTTGGTAAATAAAATATCGAGCTGAAACTTTAGAAAATGTATTAGAGTACAATAAAGTACGCTTAGGTACTGTATTTTCGTAGGAACTTCACTAAAAATTATTTCATCTTTCTTCTGAACCTCGACACTTTTTGAACGTTCGAACTTTTTTTATACATAAAATATCGGTTTCAAACTTTGAAAAATGCAAGAGTCGAAAGAAAACTACATTTAAATACAAAGCTTAATAATAAAAGATGTAAAAAAAATTTTCAACTATCAATTCCATCGGAATCAGCCGGTAACGTTGTACACGAAAATACGAACCCTCTAGAGCCTCGTCTAGTGGCCGCCAGGGTTAGTATTTTCGTGTACAACGTTACCGGCTGATGCCGATGGAATTGATAGTTGAATTTTTTTTTACATCTTTTATCATTAACATTTGTACTTAAACGTAGTTTTCTTTCGGCCCTTGCATTTCTCAAAATCTGGGACCGATATTTTATGTGTAAAAAAAGTTCGAAAGTTCAAAAAATGTCGAGGTTCAGAAAAAAGATGAAACAATTTTCAGTGAAGTTCCTACCAAAATGCAGTACCTAAACGTACTTTATTGTACTCTAATACATTTTCCATAGTTTCAGCTTGATATTTTATTTGCAAAAAAAGTTCTTAGGTTCAAAAAACACTCAATGAACTGATAAAGTGAGGTCGGTAATATAGGTAATTAGCTGTGTCACATGCCCTTAATATTGGAGCTATATCAATTCTAAATTTTACATAATTGAGTCATAAAAAATTTTTTTCTGTTCACGTTTTAGTTATAATAATAATATTTTCATGAGTTCTATAATAGCAAATTATAAAGGTTAATAATATTATGTTATACATGCTTATAATTTTTTCTACTAATATTATATTCATATTTCATATTTTTAAATTATTTATAAATCAAAAATTAAATATAATTTAAATAAATTTCAAATTGGTTTATTCATTGTTACAAGAATAATTAAAAAATTTTATCTTAAAATCTAATTTTTTCAAATAATATAAAAGATTATTAAATGAATAGATATATTGTGAAGTCATTAAGTTTAATAATATTATAATATAAAATAAAATTTAATAATAAAAAATAAAATATAAAATTACATAAAGATTGAAGTTAAATTGTTTAATATTTAGTAACATAAATATGTTATTTTCTCTCAGATTATGTAATTAAATATTGGCTATTACTTTCGTAATAGATGTTTCTTTTTTTCTTTTAAATAATTGTATTACAGTTGTATAATTTTTTATGGTCCCTTCGGTATTGTGAAATGAGTATTTAAATTCAATTTTCTAAATTATATGTACACATTTCAATTTTTTTTTAACTTAGCTAGAAAGCTTATTAATAAATTAAATGTAGAGAAATCCAGTTTCAAATTTGAATAAGATTGTAATGTAAACATTATTTGAATGTTTTCATTCAAATAATTGTATAACGCTTTTTATGTTGTGAAATGATTAATTAATTATCAACTAATTTCACAAAAACTCAAATTTTATGGAATTAGTCTAAGAGTTTATTAATAAAGAAAAATTTGAAAAATGAAAGTTGAAATGAAAAAAAAGTATTAACTAAAAATTATTTAAAGGTTTTAGTGAGAATTATAGTTTAATGCTTCTTATTTTGTAAAATGACTAATTGATATAAGCTGAATATTTGTTTTCGAACATTAAATTGAATTAAGATTAAAGTTTATTACCTTAAATTTAATTAACATAAGTAACAAATAAATACATTATTTACTTGTAGGTTATATAATGGAACATTGAATATGATTTGCATAATATAAATGAATTTATTTTTAAAGTACCTCTATTTCAATTAAGTAATTTTTCGGACTTAGGCTGGTGTTCTGAAATTAATATTTTCATTCAATTTTCAAAAATATATGCAAAAATGTTCAAATTTTTCCCCTTAAATTAATAATAAGTCACTAAAAAATAAAATTTTTATGAATAACATTTGAAATTTGTTAAAAAATAGATGAATATTTCAGTTAAATTAATTGTTTAACGATTTTTATGCTTTGAAATGACTGAATAATTTTTAATTGATTATATTACGAATCGAGTTTTCACAAATAATTGCAAAAGAATATAATTATTTGAGGCTTTTTTAGTTATGAACTGTTTAATTCATTATTATCTGATTAACTTTTTTCACAATGTTAAATCTTATCCAGTTTAAATTTTAATTATTTTAAATTAAGTAGCCTACATTGATTACAGTAGAGTCTCGCTTGTCCGGGCTATTGTGGACCGGCCCCAACTTGGATAATAGGGAAACTCGGATAAAAACGGAATTAAAAAAAAAAAAAAACGCTCGGTGTAATAAACTGAAAGTAGAGACTTATACCGTAGAGAGTATACACATTATTAACAAATAAGAGTAGAGGTTTGGGAAAATCTGTTCTGGTTGGTTAAGAAACTTCATATGTATGAATAATGCATAAGGCTTGAATAATACGAACTGCTAATGCGCTATAGCTCGGATAAGACGGGCAAACTATTTTAGTTTCAGCCTCGTATAATCGCGAACTCGGATAATGCGGCCTCGGATAAGCGAGGTTCTACTGTATTTAGTTTCAGATTATGTTATAAAATATTAGCTGATACCTTTTGTATCGAAGTTTATTTTTTCTTTCAAACATTTATATTTCAATTATATGAATTTTTATGATGATTGTGATAATTGTGAAATGAGAGTCTGAATTTCATTTTCAAACTTATATTTAGATATATTTACATTTTTTTAAAATTAATTTATCAGGTAATTAATAGATTACTGGTATAAAAATTTGGCTTCAAATTTGAAGGAGAATATAATGTAAACAATATTTGAGTGTATAAATGAAAATAATTGTTTAATGCTTCTTATTTTGTAAACTGATTAATTAATTATGAAAT
>NC_046659.1:85574299-85580047 GCF_010883055.1 Belonocnema kinseyi | reverse complement strand
GGAGCCCTGCGCGTTCTGTTGTTTTGAACCGCACTTACTACAACTATGTTTGGTGTTGTCATTGTTGTTCCCACGAGAAGCTAGGGAAAGGGGTTCGTCTATACTTGTAGAGCCCCGCATGCAAGGATAAGGCTGCTTACTCTGAGAGGTCGCCCGGTATCCCAGAGTCACCGTTCTAGACACCTCACCCAGGTGCCATTCTGCTTTCGGCACGGTTTTCACACCTCCGCTTGGGGGTTAATTCCTTCGGGACCACCGCTGGACAATTGTCCGCGACTGCCTATTTATGTTTGTAACCATATTCAGCAGAAACCCTTGGTACAGGGACCCTCTATCCGCAACCCGAGGGCGCGTTCGGTGGCTTTGTCATAGGCCCTTCGGTTTGATTCTAGAGGAATCAAAACCGAAATAAATATATATATAATTTACTTAAGATTATATAATTATAATTGCGGATAAGTATCAAAAGTTGCCAAGCAATCAAATTTTCAAAAATGAAAGTGAAAATAAAAAAAAGGGAGAGGGGAAATTATTATTTCAATTTTTAAATGAAAATTATATTTTAATTCTTTTTATGTTATAAACAGATTAATTAATTATTAGTTCATTAATACTTTTCACAATGTTAAATTACATAAAGAGTAAATTTTAAAATTTCAATTTGAGTTAACAAATTGATGATTTAAGTGAATGTTATATTATTAAATCCTGGCTATAATTTATATAATAACATTTTATTAATATTTGAATCACAAAATTTTTAATTTTATTATTTATTCTAATTTTTGTTTTGTTGTGAAATGAGTACCGGAATTATGATTTCTGAATGATGTGAGTTTTTTTCTGGAATATTTAAACATTTTATCAATAATACAAATTTTAAGAAAAACACCAAGTAAAAATTATTCGAATAATTCATTATAAAAATAATTCTTTAACGCCTTGGATTTTATGAACAGAATAATTACTTATTATTAGCTAATTAATTTTTTTACGATATTTGATTACATGAAAATTGCATTCAATGATATAAGATATGAACGTTTTAAGAGAAACATATTTATATTTAACCTATTTCTATTAGTATTATATAGTTTTTCGAAATGTTGATGTTTTGAAATGATTATATGAATTAAATTTTAAAAATCATATGTACAAGTGTTTTGTTTCTTAAAAAAACAAGTATTGAAGTTTATTGATAACTAAGATTTTCAGGAAGGAAGTTTAAAATATATATAAAGTAAGAGTAAATTTATTATTTCAATGAAACAAATTATTTGAGGCTTTTTATGTTGTGAACCATTTAATTCATTATTAGCTGATAGTTTTCTTCACACTTTCTTCATCTTGGTTTGAATTAGTGGCAAAGGTTACTAATAAATTAGACGTATAGAAAACATTAACAAAAGTAAAATATAAAGTAGAGTAAACATAAATTTATTATTTCAGTGAAATCATTTGATGCCTTTTATGTTGTGAACCATTTAATTAATTATTAGTTGATAATTTTCTTCACACTTTCTTCATGTTGATTTGAATTAGTGACAAAGGTTACTAAAAAAATTAGACGTATGGAAATGCTGTATCAAAATTTAAAAGAGAATATACACATAATGTTAACCTTATTTGAATGTTACGATGAAAATAATTGTATCATGTTTTTTATTTTGTGAACTGATTAATTCATTAACAACTGATTCTACTAAAAGTTACATTTTCTGGAATCAGTTTAAAAGTTTAAGATTAAATAAAATTTTTTAAAATAAAATGTCAAATAAGAATAAATATATAAAGTTAAAGTTTTTGAAATGGTTTATAACTGAATTATATTTTAATGGCTTTTCTTTTGTAAAATTCTAAATTGATTGTTAGCTAATTAACGTTTTCTAATAATTAAAGTAAATAAAGATTAAAACTTAGTTCCTGAAATTTAAGTAACATAATTTAATTATTAACTTAAAGGTTATATAATGTAATATTGAATATAATTTGAATATTAAAAGTAAATTTAAATTTGCAATTATATTATTTCAATTAGATAATTTTTCAAATGATTCTGATGTACTGAAATGTGTATTTGCATTAGATTTTTCAAATCATGAAAATAGGTTTGATTTCTTTCTGAAATTAGTATCAAAAGTTACCAATAAAACAAATTTTCAAAAATGAATGTGATATTAAAAGAAAATGTAAGAGTAAAAATTTTTTCTATGCTTGAATAAAAATGATTGTTTTCTTTTTTTACATCTGGGTAATGGGTTTTTTTTTAATTTTCAAGGAGATAAGTAAAATAAAATTAGCGAAAGAATTTATTTTAAGAATTAGAACAATAGAAGCGTCTTAATAATTTTGCAAGATTTTGAGAATGATTTTTTTTAAACAGTTATGGGAAAGTTTTAAGCAGTTAATAATTAATTCTGAAATAATAATTTTTAATTTTAAAGATTTAAAACTTGTTAAAAAATAATATGGAAGATTTTAATAAAATTATTTCCATTTTCCGTGATTTAATTCAAATTTAGGTAAACTTACTTTTTAGGGCGTCAAGAGAAGGAAAAATATATAGTTGAGATTCATGCGAAAATCTGAAATAAATTTTACTAATGAGTTCTAAGAGCTCATTAAAAAAGATTCAAAAACTTTTAATATTATTTTATAAAATAAAAAAAAATGGTTAACAAGTGTTTAAAGCAACATCGTGCCAAAATAAATAATTTTAGAACAAATTTAGTAAATTTAAGAGATATTTACAAGTTTTAATACCATAAAAAAACAATGCAAATTTATAAGATATTGTAGGACTTTTTTGAAAATTCAGGATAATGGCATAATTTCTTTAGGTTCCCAAAACAATTTCTTAAGATTTTTTAATTTGAAAAATGAGCTTCAGCAGAAAATTCAAAAGATCTTAAAACATCAAATATTTACTTAAATTTCAAGAAAGAGTAGAAGATTTTAAAGCAAAATGTTTTAATTTTGTAACATTAAGAAATACAAAATAAATTAAACCATAAAATACTATAAATATTGCGTAAATTTACAAGAATAAAGAAGATTTTTAAATTGCAGCAGATTTAAAAAAATGCAGATTGATGTGAAAGTTCTTAATCAAAAAGAAAGCCAGGGGTTAAAAACGCAAACGTCTGGACACTAATGTTTTTTTTTCAAATTAAAATTTGTGAACAAAATGTGTGAAAAACTGAAAACCCATATGGTAAAGTATCACATGACCTTAATTAGAATAACTTTGAAAGGTCTCAAAGTGAAGAAATTAATGTTATACATGTTTTTAGAAAAATTGGGGATATTTTGAGGCAGCAGTCAGATAAAAATATTTTTAAGAATTTACGAAGTATTGTGTAGATATTTAATTCTAAAAGGGCTAAAACTTTTCCTATTATTTTATAAAATCCCGTAAAAAATATTTTTTTCTTAATCTAGATTTTTTGTTGGCGAATCTGAAGTGTTCGCAAATAATTTATAATTTTCTTCAAATTCGTAAAAAAATTTTGAGGTACATTTTTTACACTTTAAATGATTTTTCAAAATTTTAAGAAAAATTGCATTCATTTACAAATATTTTTAGGAATTCAAGAGGCTTTGCATAGACTTCAAATATTTTAAACCTTGGTGGATGCATTTCCGATCATTTATGGAATATTTATTATTTCTTCTGAAATTACACAAGACCTAAATATCTTTTGAAACGGCTGAAATTTTCTAATAATTTGTAAAATCCTGTAAAATAAAATATATATTTTTTAAATCTTCTGCATTCTTTTTTTGACACATCTGGAATATTTAAAAGTCTTTCATAATTGTCTCATGAAAATTATAAAACTTATATAATTCTTTGAAAAAATGCTGATAGTTCCTTCCTTGTAAATAAATTTAAAATGTGTGTAACTAAACAAATATCAAAAAAGCATTGTTGTGTTACGTCGAAATATTGTATAATTTATTTCTATACCGCACTTCATCCTGAAAATCTATTTTTATTTACAAAGCGTCTGTTAAGTTTTTTAAATTAATACACAAAAAAATATATTACGCAACTGCAGTTAGGATGTGGGAAGGTAAAAGTGTTTAAAATAACGTTAGGGAACATGTGAACGCTCCATAATAATAGTACTCGTACATTTTAAGATTCATTGATGCACTGAATTCATTCTTAAAGAATCTAATTTCAACAAGAATATAAGTCTTCAGAAAATTTTAACAAATGAATTGTTATTAGAAAATTGAGGGAATTATAAAAATGAGTATAAAAGTGAGCGCGCACACAAAATAATCTAGTATGAAAAAATCTTGAAAAGGCGGGGAATTTCTATAAGCGAAATAACTTTCAGGGGTAAAATATTTTTAAACAAAATTATTTTTATTTCAAATTGCTTTGGGTAAAATTTTTAATTGGTCAGGGAAAAGTTAAGGAATTGTGAAGATTAAGTTTTCAGGTCATTCTGGTATAACATTCTTGTGAGTTATTTATTTGCCTTGTTTTTCTGATTTTTTTTGTGCCGTTTTCTCTTTCTGAAGATTATATTTTTAGTTAAGAATTTTATTATTTGTTTGAAAATGCAAAATTTTGGTTAAAAGGTCAGCCTTTTTGTTTGAAAATTTAACTGTTTTTTTTAAATATCCACTACAAATTGCATTATTCGTTGAGATTTCTTTTTTCTTTTTTAGAAATTCAGTTATTTGTTGTATTTCGTAAAATGTTTTAAACTGAAAATGCAAGTATTACACTTTTGGTTGAAAATTAAAATACTTGGGTGAAATTTGAATCACTTTTTTTACAAATTAATTTTTTTGGTTGAAGGTTCATCTTTTTTGTTGAAAATTCCTTTTGTTTTTCAATTACGTTTTAACTGGAAATGGAACTATTCCATTTTTTGTGAAAATGATCATATTCAGTTGAAAATTTGTATTTTTTTTTAAATGCAACCATTTGGTTAAAAAATAACTTTTTCCGGAGCATTTAACTGATTTTAAGAAAATTCGTCATTTGTTCTGAAAGTTCAATTATTTGGGTGAACTAATTAATTAAAAATATTTTTGTTGAAGATTTACTGTTTACGTTGAAAATGCATCTCTGGTTGAAACTGAAACTACTGGTAGAAAATTAATTTTATTGTTAAAAGTTCATATTTTGGTTTCATGTTTTTTTTATATTACTAATCCAACTGTTTGGTTGTAAATCAACGAATGACATTCTTCAGTTGAAAATTCATACTTTTGGTGGAATCCTACTCTTTTTGGGTTTAAATTCCTTTCTTTTTGTTAGAAATGCAATTTGCTTGGCTAAAAATTTACTTCTTTATTAAAAATTCAACTGTTTTACAGAAAATTTACCTTTCAGCTTGAGAGTTTAACAATGTGAATGAACTTTTTTTTTTGAATAGAAAATCTTTAATTGTTGAAAGTTGAACTATTTTGTTTAAAATTAATTTTATTTTGGTAGATTCATCATGTTACTTGAAAATTGTTTTTTTTGTCGTTTAAAATTTTGATTACTGATATGTAACTTCATTTTTTTGTTCAGTTTTCTTTTTTAATTAAAAATGTAACTATTTGTTTATAAATTTATGTATTCTGTTAAAAATCCTGTTTTTCTCGAAATACCAGCTATTACATTTTTTTTTGTTGAGATTTTATGTTTTTGTTGGAAATTTAGGGTGTACTTCCGAAAAGGGGATATGCCCGATTTTCTTCGCATTTCGTGTACTTAGGGTAAGGGGGGGGGGGGGG
>NC_046659.1:85572922-85574199 GCF_010883055.1 Belonocnema kinseyi | reverse complement strand
ATCGATAGGTCACGCTGGTAGAATGCTGCATCTTTGCAGACACATCTATCGATGAGCAGGTTCTCCCGACATCCGGCGACGCCTTTCTTTGAGCCTCGTTGTACATACATTTCTTGCCACACAGGTTCAACTGCCCGAACAATCCTATCATTTAGGATAGCTGTGAATATCTTATAAAGCGTGTTCAGACAATTTATTGGCCTGTAGTTCTTCGGGTCAGCTAAGTTGTCTATTTTCGGCAGGAGTATTGTGCGCCCTTCCACCAACCACTCTGGAATCGGCTCTTCCGACTTCAAATATGAGGTGAAAATACGGGCCAAATGCTGATGGGTTGAAGAAAACTTCCACCAGAAGGTTTTGATACAATCTGGTCCCGGTGCGGAATAGTTCTTCATCCCTCTTAATACTTTTTTCACCTCCTCGGTAGTGATGGGTGGGCATTCTTTATCAGGTGTTATGAGGGCAACACATAACTCCTTGAAAGCTATTTATATTTTCTGAGTCTTCGTCCAGTCTATGCTGAACTTCGTCGACTTCTCTCCAAAATACTTCGACCTCCTCTGGTTTGGGTGGGTGTTCTACAGTAACTGGAGGGTCTTGGAAGAGTCGAGATGGGTCAGAGAGAAACTGTTGATTTTCTCTGACCCATCTCTCCCTCCGCTCTAGACTTCTCTTAGCGTCAGATAGTATCCGTATTCTCTCAACAATATGCTGCCTGATGGTCAGCAGCTTTGACTTGTTAAGTGCGTAATAACGGGTCCGGAGTTCGAGCGCGAACTTTCGAATCTTGGCGGTAAAATTCCTGCCAGATGTGATGTAGTCAATCACACACTTAATGCGGAACGCGTACTGTCTTGCCCAGCCTATCTTTATGTCAAGTTGATGCATTCGTATTTTGGTCTTATGATCAGCCGTTGGTTTTGTTTTACGGTTCGCATCGGCTAAAGCTCTCGCTGCATTATACACACAATAATTGATAGCCCAGAGGTCGGATTCACCGGAAAAATGTCCACGAAGCTCGTCCTCCATTTCAGCCAGATCTTTAGGCTTGAGAGAAACCTTGGTGTTGATGTTTCTCCGGATTGTAAAGCATCGCTCTTCATCTATTGGATGCCTGCCCGCGGTTGGTCTTAGTGTCGCCTCTCTTTCTTTGTTGGCGGCTTGTTCTAGCTGTAGTAGAGTAGGCGTTCCGCCTACATAGCCCCTTTTACGGAGTAGTTCAGCATGGTTTCGCAGACGTTGCTGCGAAAAGTGCGATAGCTCCGGGTGTTTCTCGC
>NC_046659.1:85550973-85572822 GCF_010883055.1 Belonocnema kinseyi | reverse complement strand
AAAAGAAAAATTATACAGAAAACAGTTTTTACCACGAAAAAATGGAAGTTTCGATGACAGAAATATAAAGTTTTCAACTTTAATGACAATACTTACAGTATAGAAACTTGATATTTTGACAGATAAAACAATATCACACAATCTAATCATATTAATCAGACGTAATTCAAGTCCAAAATATATTAAATCTTATAAATAAGTGAGGCCTTGCCAGGGTTGCAGGCCCGACGAAAATAATATTAACAAGTGCTTAGGTGATACACGACGTCACAAGTTTCGTCGATAAATGATCGGCAATGTAGAACAGCAACTTATCTTGTGGGCTACATGGAAGAAACTATTAAATATTATTATTATCAATCCGGACGGTATGCAGGTTTCTTTTATTGGTACGGTAGAATCATTGCGTACAGTCCGTTTCTAGTAGAATGTCAACGAATAAGAGGCTATATTACAGCTATCTCTATTTTTATTCAAAATAACTTATTCTTCTTGTTAAATATCTTCAAAGGTAATTTTTCCAGTACATAAAATGCCACAGAAGCAAACCATCAAATTTTCTGATCTTTAAATGTTTTTATTTTCATAAAAAGCTGCAGTCGGCTTTGCCTTCAGGTGAGGGGCAAAGCCGATGAAATACAGCTTATCAGAAATAATTAAATTACCAAATTATTGTTTTTTCCATGTGATTAATACTTTTAGAAATATGATATAAAATAATGTAGAACTCGAAATGAGAAAAAATGGATCGATTCAACATCTCATTAACTTTAAAAAAATCACTGACTGTTAACTGGTTGGCGCTGCCCCCCTTTACCCTATGCATTTTGACGCGCTGAATACGAATATGATAGTATAAATTGGCGCAAATTCGATTTTTATGATGAAATCTTCAAAAAAAGAAAAAAAAACCATACAAATCATGGTCACAGAAATAATCTAAGGTCACACCCCTACCCTTTTTCCAACGCCACTTGAGGGCGGAAAGGCACCCTTATGGCTGGTCAAAGTAATAATTTAAGGTCGCACCCCTACCCTTTTCCAACGCCATTTGGGGGCGGGAAGGCACCCCCCCTGTGACTCGTCACAGAAATAATGTAATGTCGCACCCCTACTCTTTTTCCAACGCCACGTGAGGGCGAAAGGCACCTTTATGACTGGTCAAAGAAATAATTTAAGGTTGCACCCCTACCCCTTTCCCACGCCACTTAAGGGCGGCAAGGCATCCTCATAACTGGTCAAAGAAATAATTTTAGGTCGCACCCCTTCCCCTTTTCTAACGCCACGTGGGGGCGGAAGGAACCCCTGTGACTGGTCACAGAAATAATTTAAGGTAGCACCCCTACCCCTTTTCCAACGCCTCATGGCGTTATAGACTTCTGTCACTTTCATGTTGCCGAGTTTCTCGGAAACGATCATTCCTATAAAAAAATGTGTATTTCGATGAGATCTACAACTTTTTTTTGAAACATTTTTTTGAATTTTGCATATTAGCTGAGATAAACTCAAAAAACTATAATTTTTATGGTTTTTTGATTTCACCATAAAAATCAAATTTGTCCTTTTGGCTTGAAAATTCTTCGTTTTTTTGTTGTTGAAAATTCAAAAGTATTCTAGATAATACAATTATTTGGTCGAAAATTCGACTGTTATGTTAAAATTTTGTACTTACGGATTAAAGGATGGATCTTTTATGGCAGAAGATATATTATTTTGTTTGAAATAATTCAAATTGAAATTTTTATATGAATTTGTTTTATTTCGTTTATAAAAAATTATATTCTACAAATGCCGTAGGATTAAAATGCTGGTCTTTGAATATTAATGATCATGGAAAATAAAAAATTGCAAGAAAAATCTTAGAAAATTGCGAGAACTCGAATTTTTGATATCCGTAATACTTTGAAATTCTGGTTGATTTAACCAGACATTTGTTGAGTGAACCCTTGTTACTTGTTGGAGAAAAAAATAATGTATTTTCAGATTTTGAATCTAGAGTAAAGTTATATCAGTTTTACCTGTTGATGCATGTTCTGGAAAAATTGATATAAAAGGTTTTTCTTTTTATTTTAAAGTGTTTTTTCTTTTCATTGAAATCTATACTGTCTTCTACCTTCACATTGTTCACCATTTCCTCCGTTTTTTTGTCTAAGGAAGGTATATATCATTCATTGAAAAAAACCTCAATTGTACATTGTGACTGTGTTATCTTTAAAATGCATTGAAGATGATTCTCACGTTCACTACACAGTGCAGTTTCTTGAAAGTTACATCCCTTTATAGTGATTTACACTAAAGTTCCTTTCACACGGACTTATATTGAAAAACGATATCGACAGAATTTTTGCTCATAAAGATTCAAGTAAATTGTCAGAGAATTTCATTGTGAGAGCAGGTTCAATTGAATAGCAGATTTCTCAATCTGGAGTTGTTTCTATTATGGCTTTTATGCGAAGAAACTTTTATACTGGACTAAAAAGTTACAGATAACGCGAATCTATTGTATCGAAACTTGGGTGGAAAATTACGGATAAAGGTGATTGTGGTAACAAAAAGGAAAGCATTTTCGTTTAGACTGAAAGTAGAGAAAAAGGTTGAAGAGAAACCGGTTTTTGATAGGAGTGAAGTTTGGTTTGATTTCATCATTTAGTATTTACGTTTTTGTTGGTTTATTTGTATCGTTTTATGGCCTAGGCTTTTTTTGTATGGGATGGATAATGTTTTCTGGACCACTAAAATTTCGCTATCGGTTTTTTAGTGCTACGAGCGAATATACATAGAGAATGCATTCCTAAGGATATAGTCATATTGGTTTACAAAGCCGAATATATGCGAATTTGTGCACACGCTTCGTGAACTTCAAAACCGAGTATTTTCATATTTAGACAGTCTGACATCCTTCAAGCAGAAGACCGCTGTGAAAGGAAATGCTGCATGTCTTAAAGATTGTATAATACATCGTAAAAAAATTGAGATGTGACAGGGATATCATTCCTTATTATAGCTAAACATTTAGCTGAAAAGGAACGAAGGGATTTAAAAAGATTCCTGTATCCGCGAAAATTAATATCTTTGACCATTTTCCATATATGTACCAGGGATATTGTATAGTTAATACCCATAATAAGTATAGTTGCTATAATAGAGATTTTAAGAATAAGTGGCTGAATGAATTATCGGAAGAGAATCTCTGCATTATGGGAGCATCGAAGTAAAATGGTAAGTCTAGTCGAGAGTAGTGATATTTCAGATTTACTTTCGAAATTTAAACGAGTTTCACCACTAAAAATGCGCGCGAATCGTAAATATTAAATAGAGTTTGTGTCGAGGTAATCATAATTTACAAGTGTTTTGATTGTAGGCGGTAACTGTATTGAAATATGAAGAAACGCGAGGAACACAACAAACTGGACCTCCAATTACATTATACGGTTTTCAGGGATATTAATTTTCTCCAATACCACACGAAAGATTGTCTACTGTTAGTTAATACATTTCTATAACAACTAAATGTTTTTCTAATCTAAAGATATTCAAATTATACACAATTTGTCGAAAGTAATCAATTCTCGAACTTATAGCTACTCGTTCGCCTCAAAACATTTTTTTTCGTGTATGAGCATTTTTTATTTCTGCAAATTAAAGATACGAAAATATACTACACTCACAAAAATGTTTGTTTGAATCAAACAACAAAATTTATTTGAATTCATATAATTGATTGAAACAAATTTTTTGCTTCAATTAAGAAAAGGTTAATTTAATTCTAAGAAATGGAAACTATTTGCCTTATTGATTAAAACAAATGATTTGTTTGGTACAATTTGTTTGATTTAAATAAAAAATTGACTTTTATTAAACAATGAATTTGTTTAAAATCTGTTTATTCGAATTCATAAAAATATTTATTTGATTCCAACAAAAAATACAGTACAAAGCAGTACTAGAAAGCGCTGCCGGCGGTTCCTAGGGGCTAACCTAGAATCTAAATGAATTGATCATGTGATTTATTTGATGGCATTCGTATTTTTTTCAATGTTGTATTGTTCTAAAGGTTATGATTTACTATAAAATCATAAATTAATTGAAAAATGGTAGCAATATCTCTAGTTTAGGAACTACTTGAAGTTTAGGGTTTTAACCTTCAATATAATTGAAGATTTCGGATGTAAGTTTTTTTTTAATACTAGCCTTCTTTCTTCATAAAGATAATTTATGAAATCAATCATGTTCTTTTCTATAATAATTATCATTGTATACTTAATAGCAGGAACACTTATATATACATTCAATTTAAATGTCTAACTCTGATTTATTTCTCATTATTCTAATTTATGATTGTTCAATACAGAAATGAGAAACACAGAGTTAAAAACAATGATATTTATGATTAACAATAAACATATTATCGAGCTTATACATTATTTTTATAAAGAATGCTCAATTTTGAGGTTGAGTGTAAAGAAAAAAGATTTACTTCACTTGAGCAAAATCTTTAAATAATTTAAAAAATGAAGAGACGCTAGTGGACACATGGGAAAGAAATCGGTTAAGATGGTTCGGACATGTTCAGAGAATGCCAAATGAACGACTAACGAAACAAGTGTATCAAGGTAAAGTAAATGACAGCGTGCCCAGAGGTACCCCGCGGAAAGAATGGTTAGAATGTGTGAATGAGACCCTAGTTAGAAGAGATATAAGAAGTGACAGAAACACGAGAGCCTGTATAAAAAATGCATGGACGTAAAAGAAGCTAGAGAAGTATGGCAGGACAGGAAATTATGGCGGCAAATAGTTAATAAAAAGAGTGTCAGTAGAGTGAATGAAGCCTGAAACAAAAGACCTTGTCCACTAATGGACCCAAGTGGGGAACCTTACATAACGACTTCGTGAGGTTCTTCGCTTGGGGTGATTGCTAGAGAGATTGATCAGCAACCTGGGTCGGAGCAGTGTTACGGAACGAACGTGTTATTTATTTAAATAGCACGAGAATTCTGGATCAATCTGAAAAAAATTATATCCCTTCCACACACTACCCCTTTCCCCTACCGAGTGAGTCACGCCTATCCCGAAAGGGAAATGGCTTAATGGTGTAATAATATATTCAATGTAAACAAAAACTTTACTTATTTTAAACAAGAAATTTATTTGCACAAAACAAGCATTTATTTTAATCAAATAAATAAGGACAAACAAAAAATTTATTTGAATCAAACAAACATTTGTTTGACCCCATATTAAATAAATAATTTGTTTGATTCAAACAAACATTTTTCTCAGTGTATATTTGAGTAATGATTTTTCTTGCAGCATTTTAATTGGATTGTCTACCTGCCCGGGCAATAACATAGTAGGAGATGCAGTAACCCGGATTACATTCTTTCGACTGTACTAATATCAGACTTCGCACTCTTTCTTTCCCCTATTCCCCCTTTTTTAAAGAATTTTTCTTTTTTCTCTCTTTTCAAGAAACTTCTTCCCTTATTCTTGTTTTTCGTTTAAATGAGGCCGGAATTGATAGAACAAAATACGAAAATCCACCTCTTTCTTTTGCTCGCCTGAGTGACAACCGCAGACTCCGCGCAGCTCCTGCTACACGTACTTGCTGCGCGGCGTCAATTCTCGGAAGGGCTATAGAAGGGATGGCTATTTAAGGGTTTCACTGTATTTGTGGTTGAAAGTTGCAACAGTTTTTAGTTCAAATATAATCATTTTTGTTTGAAAATTCGAACATTCGGTTCAAATTATATAATTTTTGTATAATTTAACTATTCGGTTAAAAATTAATTTCTCTTCGTTAAAAACTGACTTTTTAAAATTAATCTGTTCTAGTTTAAAAGCCAACTATTTTCTAAATTCTAAAACATTCCACTTTTGGGCATAAAAACTAAACTTTTTTGTTGAAAATTCGTCTTTTCTTTGTTTGCTAAATATTAATCCTTTGAACTGGGCATTCAACTTTTTAATTTTTGTTTGAAAACTGATCTTTTTAGCAGAAAATTCATGTATTTTGTTGACAATTCACCGGTTCTTTTTGGTAAAAAATTAATCTCCTTGATGGGAAATTGATCTTTTTAGTTGAAAATCCAACTATATTTGGTTGAAACTTGAACTACTCTAATAATAAAAAAAAATAATTTTTGTTGGTTGAATCATCTCAGTTAAAAAGTCATCTCTGGTTGAAAAATTAACTATGTTATTGAAAATTCGTTTCATATTTAATTCAATGTGATATTTACAATAATTGTATTTAAAGGAATTTACTCCCTATGTTCATGAAGAATGATTCTTTTTTCCTTTGTTTTGAGATCATTTTGGGCAGTGCTATCTGTAATCAGAACTAAAAAAAACTGTCACATACACGGGAAAAAAATTCTTGAGGCGAACGAATGAATCGAGAATGTATTTTTTTTAATTATTACTTCGATTAGGTAAAACGTTTAATTAGAAGAGTTAAACATTTAGTTACTTTATGTAAATTATTCTCGTAAATCAGTAATTTGGACAAAATTGCTAAGTTGGAGAGTTTATTATTTTCGACAGATTATGTATAATTTTGTTACCTGTAGATTAGAAAAAAATTTAGTTGTTATAGAAATATTTTAACTTACACTAGCCAATCTTTCGTCTGGCATCGCGAAAATGAATTTCCCTGAAATCCGTATAATGGATTTGGAGATCAAGTTTGTTGTTTTTATCGCGTTTCTTGATATTTCAATATAGTTATCGCCTACAATCGAAACAATTGTAAATTATTATTACCAGATCATAAACTCCATTTAATATTAACATTCGCGCACATTTAAAGTTGTAAAAAGCGTTTAATTGTCCAAAGTAAATCTGAACTGCCACTGCTCCCGATTAGACCGTCGCCATTTTATTTATCTGCTCCCACAATGCACCGGCGCTCTTCCGATAATTCCTTCAGACACCTATTCCTAATATCCCTATTATAGCTATACTTATCGGGGGTTGGACTATAAGATATCCCTGGTATATGAAAAATGGTCAAGGGTATTCATTTTTGCTGATCCAGGGATCCTTCTTAATTCCTTCGTTCGTTTTCAGCTAAATTTTTAGCTATAATAAGGAATAATATCCCTGCCACAGCTCAATGTTTTTTACCATGTACATTTCATTTCTCGAATTCTGAGCTGAGACAGGGAATTTGCGAAGAAATTATAATTTTTACTTGTAATAGGAAATTTTCCAGAAGAATTGCCATCCTGACTTAGAACAGTGAATTTTCAAAAAGAATTATAATTATAAAGTTGTGACATAGAATTTCATTAATGAAATATAATTTTGATTTTGGGACTGAAAGTTTCTGTAAATAATTCTAATTTTTGTTTTGAAACTAGAAATTTGAGTAAAGAATTATATTTTGGAAGCTGAAATAGGAGCTTTCAATAAGGAAATATAATGTTGACAATTGAGAGACGGAATTACCATAAATAAGAATAATTTTTTGCTTGCATTAAGAAAAAATCTCGTGAAGAATTATAGTATTGACTTGGGACAGGAAATTTCCGTAAATAATTGTAATTTTTATTTTGGGATAGAAGATCTGTCAGAAATTTATACTCGTCCTTCCGGTACACTGAATATGGTGTTTGCCAGTATAATTTAGAAATTTTGAGAAATTTAGATTTGATATTTTGATTATTGTCCCACATGTCATGTTGCGTACAATATGTATCCGGAATCCTCAAGAAATGAAACAAGCGCGGTGAATTTGTAAACAATTGCAGGAACTGCCTTTGATTTGCGACATTTTTCCTTCGAAATAACACAAAACTTTATATTTCAGGCTGTTTGCAATTTCATTTTCGCAACACCAAGCATATGAAGATAACATTCCGAGACGGGACGCGAGAAAATGGTTTATTTGTAAAATCCAACTACGCCAAACCCATTTGGAAGATTGCTATCGGGGACTCTCAATTCACATACTATGTATATTTCCATTCTATACGGAGTCACCGATACCCCAGGCCTGGCCATAATGATGTCGCTCATAAAAACGTGAAATGCCTTTAAAGATCGTTTCACGTCGAAAACCATGCTGGTCGTGGTCGTTTTCCTCGAATGAAGTTCGTTCGCTCGTTGAATTCTCGAGCTTCACATTCTTCGGGTGCATGTGTCAACTGCGGCAAAAACGTTAGGAAGAATATAGGAAACGCGGAGACGATCCTCTTGCGACTTACGGGAGCTTACCGAGGTAAAAGCTCGTAAAAAAGCTTTGCTCTCCGGGAGGAGAAAGAAAGGAAGTTCATTGTAAAATCAATCAGGAAAACGAATCCGCTTCAAAGTCTTCGTGTTTCGAGAGACAGCATTTTATTCCAAACACACCTCAAAAAAGTTTCATCCCCCTAGCACATGTGGAACCCACCCTACACTAACTCCTAAAGTTTGCAAAATTCTAAAACACTAAATTAAACATTCAAAATATGTTTGCTCATAATGGTAGAATCGCATGCCACAAACAAGAAAAAAATTCAACCCTTTAGCAAATGTGAAACTCACCCTAAATCAAAACCTGTAGTGGCAAAAATTCTGCATGAAATTCTGTCATTACCAGTGACACAGTGTCCACATGTCAGGGAACAAAAGAAGTTTGTCAGGGAAATGAAGTAGCTGTCAGGGGAAATAAAATTGACATGTTGTTAATATTATTTTGGAAGCAGTTCTTTAAATCAATATGAATATTTTTTCAATGTACATTCTTTAAAAAGAGAATTCGATTCTTAGTTTTTTATTTTTAGTTATTTATTTATTGATATTTTGGATATATGTTTTTTACTTAATTGAGGAGTTCTGGACAAGAAGGCGACAGGCACTCGAGAACGAGTAAAAGTATTGTCCAGGCTGTGACGTCAGGTATCAAAAGTGAAATTCGAAATTTGAAAAAACCAAAAATATATTTAGATGGCTCTTGAAAAATGAACCTGAGTCTCTATTTATAGTTTTTCTCTCGGGCTGCAAATTTTCCAGTAAATAAATAAAAACTGACATTTTTTAATTGAAAAAACCAAGTTTTTTCACATTAAACTCGCCGTAAATAATTCTTTTGTCAACTAATTAACAAATTTCTTTTTGAGTTTTATTCGTGACACTCTAGCGGAGGCTACAGTATGCAAAAAGGGTCAAAAGTTAATTTCTAATGTTGCTTTTTTTTATCCGAATGAAAAACCACGTTTTTAGATTTTCACATTAAAAAAGTGAGCTTTCCAAAAAGTTGGCCAATACATTGGCAGAAAATTCGTTCGCTTGAAGTTTGTCGTAGCTCAAACTTCCTCGCTCACTTTTTTAAAGTGAAATTCTAAAAACGTGGTTTTTCATTCGGATTAAAAAAAAACATTAGAAACTAACTTTTGACCCCTTTTGGACACTGTAGCCTCCGCTAGAGTTTCGCGAATAAAACTCTAAAAGAAATTTGTTAATTAGTTGATAAACGAATTACTTACAGCGAGTTGAATGTGAAAAAACATGGTTTTTCAATTAAAAAATGTCAGTTTTTATTTATTTACTGGAAAATTTGCAGCCCGAGAGAAAAACTGTAAATAGAGACTCAGGTTCATTTTTCAAGAGCTATCTAACTATATGTTTGGTTTTTTCAAATTTCGAATTTCACTTTTGATACCCGACGTCACAGCCTGGACCAATACTTTCACTCGTTCTCGAGCGCCTGTCGCCTTCTTGTCCAGAACTCCTCAATTAGTCAATATTGCTGTGTAAAACTGATTTTTCTGGCTTGTTTCATTATTGTGCTTGGCACATTATTGAAACCTTATTCGCTTTTGTAATACTTTCCTGTCAGGGAAATTTGTCTAAATGTTAGGGAAAAGTCAGGGAAATTTGAAAATGTACCCTTTTGGCCACACATAAATGAGAACATTTCGACTTTTCAATCAGGTTCTTATTATGGAATTTCTTAATTTGGGGGTGAATTAAGGTCGATTTCACATACGCCAGAGGGATGACTTTTTATGGTGCTTTTGGCAATCAATGCTGACTACAACTCAAAAGGTCTTGTTTGTGGCTATTTAAAAAAAAAACATAATTTTATCTTACGTGAAATGAAACCCTTTACTATTTTAAGGAAATTGTGAAGGACGTAGAAAAAAAATAGTTTTTTTTAACATTACTTCTTTCCAGTCCGTCCCAAGTACCGTTGTAAGAATTAATGTGTACAAAGTTTTCTATTAAAGCATGCAAAACCGAATGTTATATCTCTAAAAGTTTTGATTTTAACGAATAATTTTTTTAAATTCTTGTCTGGGAAGTAATTCACTTCGATGGTGAAAGGATCCGGTAAATTAATTAAAGAGACTTAATTTTGAGTAGATCTATAAAAAATATGACTATACCTCTAATAACACCAAAATTATGTCCTTATAAAAATTATTTCATGAGCATAAAGCTGTCACTAAATAAATTAAATAAGTCTTTATTTTGTGTAAATAAAAAAAAAACCTTTTGAAAATTATCTTTTTTATGGAATAAAACATTTTTTGTTTTAATTACTCCGTTTCAAGAGGATTCCATTCCATGCTATTCTACGTCGCTTTTAGGCGGTGTACATCGCCATATTGTGTTTGTTCGGTACACAGTTTTCCGTCGCGTTTGGCTGCTGTTCAGCTCCAGATTCTAATAGGACGACTAGGCGCTCTGCGCCGGCAAAGCGCGACGTAGAACAATATGTCATAGAGGCGTGGAATTAGTTTACTGGCAGCTTTCACTTGGGACATGGGATGTACTGGAAAGAAGCGATTTTTTAAAAACTAATTTCCCCCCACATTTGTTCACCATTTTTCTAAAAGATTGATGGGTTTCGTTTTTCGTTCTCCTAAAGCACTTTTTTCAGTGCTGAACTAAGTGGTTTGGTCCAATAAAATTTCACTTTTAATTTATTTATATGAAAATATGTTGATCAACCTCTTTAGAAAAAAACGGAAAATAGTTTTCTCAAAAAGAGCCTAAGTGATTTTTTTTCTTCATTTTGAGCTCAAAATTAAGATGCAAGCCCTTTTTAGTGTTAAAGTGGTTCGATACAGATCGTGTCATGTTTTAAATCTGGAACATCGCATTGAAGAGATTTAATTTCAGTAAGAGGATTGAAGTTGACGGATTTGTAGCGATAATATTTTTTGAGCTTGAACTTTTCAATGTACGATTATCGAGAGAATAAAGACTGTAGTAGTGAAGCTTGACCGAGATGGGCAGCTTTTACCGTGTATTCCAGTTCAGTTCGTTTATTGCATGCTTCACATACGTGTACGTACTTTGGAGAAGAACAGGAACAAGAACTGGAACGTATTTATCAATAATCCAGAAGATAATGCTTGTAGGAACGATATTGATAGGAATACGTATTGCCCGGCTCTGGCTCACATGAGAATCTACTACCCTCCACTATTACGAGGGGGTAAAGCCTCTCCTGCTTTATAAAGTATAGCATCCAACGCACCGATAATAATTTCATGGAATCGCTGGAAGAACTGAAAATTCCTCTACTTACAATCCTACGTGAACCTAACTGTCGTTATATGACAATTTACGATGGATACGTTTCCCTATTTTTTGCCAACAGAAAACTGATAATCTTTACCATATATTGTGCGCGAGGTCAAGGAAGAGAATGCAAACGTTATAGCTAGCATTTTTTCTTCCAGGGCGAAATTTTAAGATCAATTAGATCTGAATATCATCCTGAAAAAAAGGATTGTATATTTTGCTATTTTTACGATTATTTTTGCGTCTTAAATTTATATTCAATTGTATTATGTACGTCTACTCAAACTAGTCAAGGACTCTTTTATGGCTTCTTTTTTGGATTTGATTTTTGTTCTCTTGATTTTGTTTCGGCTACACTGCAAAAACAAATTACTGAATCCAAAGAAATGCGTATTCTTCCCACCCTTTTGTTAGTAATTTTTATGGATTTCTGGGACATTCTGGAGTGTTTGGCATAAAAGTGCGTATTTTCAGGCTCTTAGATACCTATGTTATTTAATTATAAAAAATGGTGTGAAATTTATTATTAATAATTAGTTATAAATAATAAAAATTTAAAAAAGGTTTTTTTTTCTCGAATATATTCGGCTATTATTTAGCTACAAATCCAACAACTTTTGTAAATCTTTAGCATTTATTTTATGTAGCCCCATAACATTTTTTTACAATTTTCTGCAGGCCTGTTTTTCTTTAATTTTGAATTCGTAAAAAATTGCGATTATTCTGCCTGAGTTTATTTATTGTATCGCATTCATAATTGATTGTGACATGTAATATAATAAGGTTTTTGGGTCGCTGATCACGATTCTGATTTCAGAATTGCAAAATTAAAGATGGTGTGTCCAAAATGGCAACTATACATGATCAAATTTGCGGTTTTTCTTTTTGATAGGCACGAAACTTGTCGTATTGTGGTTTGGCATTCACTGATTATATTTCTGGCGTCATATTAATATTTATCAGTTATTCCAAAAACCCCTGTGTATTAAGTTTCTCATATTAATTGTAACAAAATTGCAAATTTATGCTAATAAAGTCGCTATTTTAAATATCGCAAATCTGACATCAGAATCGCAATCATCGACCCCAACAACCTATAAGTACTCATTGATGGCGGAAATCGGTCCAAGAGAAAAATGTGCCCCTCACGGGCTTTAAACCTAGTCTCTTTGAATCGGGGTTTCACAGCCTAAGAACTATTTCCTCGTTTCAGTGGTTTTAATTTTAAAAAGTTACAATAAAAAATAATGCAAATTTTAAGTTTTATAATTAAAAATTCTCTCATTTTGATTCTTTACATTCGAATTTTCTTAATTTGGAATATTTACGATTTAAAATTTTACTTTTGATTTTCAAAATCATCAAAAATTAATAATGTTTATTTATAAATCCTTGAAACTGCAATTTTTAATTGTAATTCGTCAAAATTGTAAAAATTCGGATGGCAAATATTAAAATAGAAAATTTTAAATTTCACAAATGAAAATTCTGTAATGTGGTATCTTATGTTCAAAATTTCTTGAATTTGAGAGATATAGACTTAAAAACTTGACTTTTGATTTCCAAAATCATCGAAATTTTATTTGACCGTGCCTACGAACATGGTAATATCGGTACATCTTTAAAATTAAAGAGTTTTCGATTTAAAATCTTCAAAATCGAAGAATTTTAAATTGCAAATAGTTGCAGTTGAATCATTCTCAATTGTAAATCTTCGAAATTGAACTATTTAAGAAAATTTCTCCAAATTTCATACATTTAAAATATAAATCTTGGAAATTGAAAAAAAATTATTCAATATTTTCAAAAATTCAAGAATTTCAACTTGTGAATTCAAAATTCCTAAACTTTGAATTGGAAATCTTTCAAAATCAAAGGTTTTTTAATCTTGAACATTTACATTCTAAAATCCTCTAATATTATGATTGCTTTCAAAATTTCTTGATGTTGTTCTTGAAAAGCTGTAGTTTTTGTTATTCAAATTTGAAATTTCTTCAATTTTTCGTAGATTTAGAATTTAAAAATTCCATTTTGATGTTCAAAATTACCAAGTTTAAGAATTTTTATTTATACATTTTTTAACTTGAAATGTTTTCAGTGGCAAATGTTTACAATTGAATTATTAAATAACAAAAAAATATCAAAACTATATCATTTAAAGTTCTAAAGATTAGAAATAGAAGGAACTTATTTTAAACTAAACATTGAAAACTAAAGAAGTTGGCGGAATTTTCAATTTTAAACATCTTATATTTAAATGAAAGTTACAGATAACTGAAAGCTGATTAAAATTAAAATAGATTAAATATTATATGAAAGCCGATGTAGCTATTTTAATGTTGATTTTAACGGGAGCCTACTCATCCGAGAAACCTGGAAATGTTAGGAAATGTTTTTAATGTCAGGGAACTTTTTCGCACGTGCTTGGATTTGTTAATAATAATAATAATGTAAATAAGTGATGTTTTTTTTCATTTTTGTAAAAGTATATTTATGGCACTGTATTTATAATTATTTTTATCAACTCCTTTTATAATTTTTATTAATCTCAGGGAAATATAATTCAATTAAAATAAAGTAAATTTAGATTTCTATCCTGAATATTAAAAAAAAAAAAAACAATTATTACTGCACTAAATATTAAAAATAATAATATAATTTTTTGAATCCTTCCTAAATTAAATATGTTATTGAAAATTCTAAAAACTTTTATCGTTAAGAAATTACTTCTCCTTTTGCATTCAAAAATGAAAAAAAAAACATTTATTGAATTTTCTATGTAAATATTGCCTGTCTTACAAATTTAGATATTATTTACCAGGACTTTACAAGAATTATTCGTATTAAGAAAAATTATACCTGGAAAAATCTAGACATACTTGGAAAAAACTTGAAATTGTCAGGGAATAGTTTTTTTAGTATTTGTGTACACATCCTGTTTTAATTTATTATTGTTTATATTTCATAGTACTTTAAAATTCCGCATATTTTTTAATTAGACAATCAACAGTTACGTAAAGCAAATAAGAGCACCAAAATTGTTTGCCTCAAATTATTAAAGAACGATTTTTTTGTCACATCTCTTTCGTACACAGCTCGAGGAGACGTAAAAAATTCATGACCTCTCGACAGATTTTTACAATAGCAAAGAACTAGATTTTTATATGCGCGTTCGGTTTGACATAATTTAAAATTTGCGAAACGAATCATCAAGTTCTCTCGAACGTACGCGTAAGCTCTTGAGCCGCCAACCTCTGCTTCAATATATTTGAAATTTAAATTCGTTTTTAAATTTGAACATATTTAGATTTCCTGGGCGTAATATTAATCACTAAGTTAACCTAATTTTAAAAGCCCTAGCTTCACCCTCAACCGTAAACGAATCACAAGAGTCTAATAACGTAACTTTTCATGGCGGAAACTTTTCATTGATTTTTCTGATCATATAACTTTAATTACATTTTTATAATTTGTTTTTCTAAGAGGCAGTTAGTTTAAGTAATCTTTTTTAATTCATCAATATTATATTTTCTTTGAATTACTTAAACAATTATTATCTCCCACTGGGTGTTGGTATTCGCGAAAAATGAAGTAAAATCTCTTGGGATCATTCTGAGCAAAAAAATGTGGAAAATGTAAAAAAAATCTTAGGTGTGAATAAGAATGCACCAGCTGACTAGCTAGTAAGTTGAGCAAAGTCGCAACGAGGACAAGTAAATGCCTAAAGTGTTAAATTACGAGCGAAGAGACACCAAGGAAGAAACGTGGTGCTAACATTCTCTGGAGAAATCCCTCTGACTTATAAGAACGACTTTTAAAGAGACGCGCACTGCATTTAGAGAAATATCTACTGGAAAAAGTTTTAATATGTCCGAGAATAGGTCCGACACTTTTTCTACTTAAATCGTAAAATTTTCGTAACGAAAACATTTTCTTCGAACTTATTTTTTTACAATCAGGGAAAAGTCTGGCAATTGTGTCGGTCAAGGAAAGTAAGGGATTTTGGAAAAAAATAGCAAAAGTCGGTGAATTTCTTTAAGCAGCAGTGTAAGTAACTGTCAACAATAATCAGGGCTGCTACACTGTCACTATTCGCCACTTTTTTCTCAAATTATGTAAGAGCTTTTAAAGTTTTAAGGTATTTAAAGAGATTGCAAGGAACTTTCAAAGGCTTAAAACAGTTTTAAGAGATTTACAAGAATTTTAAGTAATTCAACAAAAATTTAATGGACTTTTGCAGGAAAAATAAGAAATTAGGCAGGACTCATTTCATCAGTACATCCAGCTGAGCTCTTTAAGAAGTAATAAATAAAAGGAAGGTAGAAATTAGCAATGAAACTAATCTGGAAAATATCCCGATATGAACGAAAAGTAATGAGATTTTCATTCCCAGGACAGAAGTTTCATCGGATTTTAACCTCATCTGCTTTTGTAGGGACTCTACTTTGAAACGACAGCACTGATTGCCACAGAGTGCAGCTTCATGTTCCCGTGACTAGAAGAGGTGAATTTAATCGGACAAAGGACATTAGAGTCGCAGATGCGGCAACAAATAAAGGACGATTTCTCTCGCATTGTGAATTGTTTGAATATTCAAGGAGTTATTTATCACTGTGTAAAAGATGAAATGAAAATGAAATAAGAGCATGAACCTCAATGCAAGTGTCTTTCAAGTCTCGGTTAGATCAGGTGCCAGAGCTTTTCGAGTTTTTAATCGGAAGTTCAGGCTGTTCGGGCTGGAATTCGCCAGTTTTTGGTTTAAAATTGAGATTTTTGTTCTCGAAATATCTACTATTGCAATTATCATTGAGAGTTCAGTTGCTTAAAAATGCATTTTTTTTAAATTATTCATCACTTTAGTTTAAAAACTTTCCTTTTTGTTCAAAATTGAAGTAATGCATACATTTTTAATGTATTCTTTTCAGTTAAAAATTCAACTATTTGTTTAAAAATGCCTATGTATTGTTGAAAGTTTTTTTTTGTGGTAGAAGGTTAATCTTCTCTGTGAGTAATATATCTTTTTGGATGAAAATTTATCTTTTAGATTGAAAATTTCAAAATCAATTTTTTTGTACCTGAAAATTTAACTTCAATTTTTTCCGCAAAATGTACTTTTTTGGCTAAAATTTAATCTTTTTGGTTTTAACATTCATCTGTTAGATTGAAAATGCATATATTTTGTTGAAATTTTTTTTTATTTGGTTAAAAACTAAGGTTTTTACTGCAAATTTAAGTTTAAACTCAAGTACAAAGTAATCTCATCAGGTGAAACTTATTTTTTTAGTTAAAAATTCAGTTCTTTGTTTGAAAATTCCTTGTTTTGTTTTGACAATTAGTCTGTTTTGATTGTGGAAATATCAGTGATTGCATTTTTCGTTGAGACTAGTCTTCGCGAATTTGCGGGACAACTGGCCAAGCTTATGAAAGATATTTCCCTACTCGACGAAACGCTTCGTGAAAATTAATTGTTTTAATTCGAAATTTAATTTTCCGTCGTTGGTTCAAAATATATCTTTTTTAATTGAAAATTCAACTATTTGTTTGAAAACTCATTTATTTTACGTATGTCTTACGTATTTCGTGAATAGCGCTTTTTTTCATCAATATTAATTTCATTTTTTTCATTAAAAAAAATGGTTCAAAATTAATATGTTGACTTAATTTAAATAAATACTAAAAAATATCAAAAGATGACGGCCTGATCTAACTGGCAGTTAAAGACTCGTATCGTAGCCCATGTAACGTGCGTGCATTTTTTCAAAGCCGTTTTTATCGATTATGGCTGAAAATCGCATCTTATTAATTCATCATGTTACAAGTTTGCTAATGATCTACTACAGGGATTAGTATGAATTAAAACGAAATTCCGAGGGTTGTAGGTTCCCATTTTTAGCTCAGATTCTCGTGAGTTTAATTCGAAGTGCTAGTATAATAAATTTTAACCCAAAATCTCATCAATCACCTTTTTAATGTAATATCTTGTGCAGCAATCTTGTGAGTTGTTTCCAAGGGCCAATAATCAATATTTGTATTGACCCCTTGTCGAAGCACTAATGTTTAATGGTCTAGTTTTACATTAAATTCAAACTTCTAAAGACTCTAATGACCTAGCTCACACTCTGCTTTTAGTTCACAAACTAAATTCAAGTAAAACAAAGACGAAACAAGTTTAATTATAGGACCAACTGCACCTTATAAAGTAAGGTAATATGTTTTTATTATCCAACCTTGCTAAGAAATTTAATTTATTTGAGACATCTTTAAATTTCTAAGTTTCTAATTTCTGGGATCACGGTCTGTCTTCTTTTATCTACCCCTCTCTCCAATTTGAAAACTCATCTAAAACACCTTTAATCGCGAATTTTGATCCAATTATCCCCCTTTCCCTCTTTTTTTTTGCTAGGTTATAATTGTTTTCTTCAGAATCTTCACACAGAAATTCAAGACATTCGAAAATAAGACGCTTTGAAAGAAATTCTGTTTTTGCAAATAAAAAAACATCTCTATAGAGGTCTGGCTTTAATGATCAAAATTGTTTAAAAACAGAGGAATGAAGGAGATTTTTCACGAAAATAGGGTAATAAATTCTTACAAATAAAACTTAATGTAGGCAGTAATGTTAAATTCAAATTGAAATGCCTTGAATTCCTTACATTTCGAGTGAAACTATTTTCTTTTTAATAAAAGAAATTAATTTTGAAACAAATAGTTGAATTTTCTACCAAAAAAGATGCATTTTCAATGAAAAATGTATTAATTGATATGTCAATTAAAAACAAGTGCACACTGAATGATAAAATCCAACTAAAAGAAACAACTAATTTTATTTCAAACTTAATTCTTTTAAATTAAATAATCTGCTATTATGATTTTGATTAAGAAATTAATTTCTTTTGATCGAGAATCAAACTATTTTGCTAAAAAATCATACTGTATATATTTACAAATTAATTTTTGGGTGGAAAAGTCAATTTTTTTGTTAAAAATTTATTCTTTTCAATTAAAAAGTCTCTTATTACAGATTTGTTTCAAAATTATTCTCTTTTGGTTGAAAATTTAATTATTTTTTTTAAATTCAACAATTTTGTTAAGTAGTAATCTTTGTTCGTTAACAATTAACTACTTGGTTGAAAGTTGAACTACTTTGTAAAAAGTTAATTTTTTGTTGTTGAAAATTTAAATATTTGGTTGAGACTGAACTTTTTTGGTTGAAAATTAAACTGTTTTGTAGACAATTCTCCTCTTTGGCTTGAAAATTGCACAATATGGTTATCATATTTTTCTTGAATTCCAATTAAAAAATGTTTTGGTTAGAGTATCGACTACTACATTTTGCGTTAAAAATTCGTCTTTTTTTGTTAAAAATTAACTTTTTTGGTGAAAATTCATGTTTTTGATTTGAAGATTTAACTTCTTTATAGAAAATTCGTCTTTCTGGCTTTAAACTACGAAGTTGGTTGCATTTTTTCTTCATTGACTGAAAATTCTTGTTTTAGTTGATTTTTTTTTGGTTTGAATACATCTCTTTTGTTTACGGATTAAACTATTTTGTTCAAAATTCTTCTTTTTAAAATGCAAATGATTTACGATTTTATTTTTTTAATTTAAAAATTCAACTTTTGGGTTGAAAAATCATATAATTTGTTGAAAATTCGACTTTTGGTGGATTATTAATCTTCTTCGTAGTAAATGCAAATTTTGGTTTACTGAAAAATCTTTCTTGGTCGAAATTGAACTCTTATGTTGAATCCTCGTATTTTTTGTATGATCATTCCTCTGTTTTTGTTGATAATTCAACCATTCAGTTAAAATTAAAACTATTTAAAAGTTGCACTATTTGATTTTATATGTAACTGTTTGTTTTTAAACAGTTTTATTAATTGAAAATTCGACTATTTGGTTGAAAATGTATAGTTCTTGTTTGAAAATTAACTTTTTTGTGAAAAATTCATCTTTTTGGGTTCAAAAGTGAAATTAAAAAAAAAAGCTTTCAGGTTGAGAACTCAATTCTTTTGTTAAAACTGCAATATAATTTGTCTTAAAATCTTAGGAATATGGTACGTAAATTCATTTTCTTTAAAAGAATTTATTCCTCTTATTTTTCGGTTTTCGTGGAGAATTACCCTATTTCCCCCGTTCTGAGAGCATTTTCGGCTGTAAAGTCCGTAAATCTGATAGCATGAATCAATTTGATCAACTTTGACGTGAAAAAAATAAGTTTCGGAACACGCCTAGCTTCCATCTTATGTTCACCACGTGAGAAAATCTATAAGTCGCAAGAAAAAGTCGATTTCCTGTGAATGGCATCTGCCACAATAGTTGATCAAGAGGAGCACAAAGGGCTTGTGGATCTTTTCCCCCCCTGATAAACCTCAGGTTCTTGACAAACTCCTTAGAAAGCTGCAACTACGTGTTTCACACCAAACACAAAACACCTAGAATGCCAATCCATTGTATGTTACTATCTGTCGAGGACCTTCTTCTTTTCCAGTGTTTACCTTGCCTTTGCTTTTACTACCATACGGTTATAAAAACGAATAGCATTTGTTCTATACTTGGATTATATGTATGTTGTGTATCGCATGAAATGGATGAGATTCAAGTCTCTTAGGGCGTTAATCGATGTGTGGATTATATGGAGAGAAATGAGTCCTTTATGACACGCATCAGCTGCAACAGAACGTGGATGGAATGCTTGGTATTTTGCATAGGCAAGGACCACAGATAATATTGAAATTCTCTTCAGCCTTGCGCGCTCCATTAGGACTAATAAACTTTATTCTTAGTCTATCCAATAAAAGTATCCAGGACGCATCTGAATATATTTGGATAGGCCAAATATGTTTAGAAAATTCGTACAAGGGTCCGTATAAAAACTACGTCACACTACTGGTTAGTGGAGTTAGGAAGTTAACGAAGAATGTGACATGACACATAAAAAATATAAATGAATTGTCCACGCTCTAAACCTGTCAAACGAAATTTTTTGCGAAATTTATTTGATCTTTTCTGGAACATTTATTATATGCAATTAATATCCTGCAAGCGAAACGGCAAGATTCCTATTAGTTTTTAAAATAGATTTTCGAAAATCGCGTTTTGGTATCTAGAGCATAGGTCCGCGGTCTAAACTTGATAACTGCTTATTACGTCTTATGGGAAATCCGAGCGAGATACATGTGAGTGTGTGTGCCGAAAGTTTTTTTATGACTACTTTCACGTCATCTTCGATGTTGTCGTCTACAGATAGCTTTAAAGACGAAGGTGAGCGACGCGTTTCGATGACTAACAGTCAGCAATTTTTGCAATAAACTATTTAAAATTTTTACAAGCATATCTATGTTCGGCTGGCCATTCCAAACATTTTGACATTTAAAACTTACCCGCAGCTCCAAAAACAACGCGAAACATGCGAGCCCGGGAAAAAAAGAATAGAACACTGCAGATAACATGTATGGATGGCTGGTGGCACCCTTGTACATAACATACGAGTACCTTTCAATTGTCATATAACGTTCTAGTTCTAGTATATGTCAATTTATCATTCTAAAAAGCATCACGTTTGTAATTGAATAAATGTGAATTTTGACTTTTTTGTATAAGTTCCAATTAAAATGTTTCCCAGGTAAATAATTTTGGAATAAAGACACTGAAAATTAATTCATTTGAGTTTACAGCTTTTTAGGGCAGAAATTTTGATAATTTTGAACATTTGCAAAGAAAACAAAATGCCACTCAATTTATAAATTTTAATTGAACGCCTTAATAGTTGAATAAATAAATTGAAAACGTTTAAAATTGAATAATTTTAGATTGAAAATTAATAAATGAAGCAATTTTAATTGATGACTATTTAAAAATTTTAAATTCTTTCTTTCTTCTTTTTTTTTATTTTCATTCTTTAATGGAAAACATTCTTTAATCATAAATAAACTCGGCTTGAAACTGTTCAATTTAAGCTATTTTTATGTTTGTAGACCTCAAAGAAAAAAACTCAATTTTTAATACTTGTACGTTGAAATGGTAAAATTTTAAATGTATTTTACTTGCAGATTTTGTAGAATTGTGAAAGCTTGAATTTCGTTAAATATTAAACGTTTCAGTTCGACATTGTTCAATGTCAAATTAGTTTATTATTTTTTTTATACTAAATCGTTCTCAGATACATAACTACAGCACGCGCAGGACACCCTCGCTCGTACTACCACCTACAACTCAATTAATACTTATTATTATTATTATTATTATTATTATTATTATTACACCATTAAGCCATTTCCCTTTCGGGGTAGGCGTGACTAACTCGGCAGGGGAAAGGAGTAGTGTGTGGAA
>NC_046659.1:85549498-85550873 GCF_010883055.1 Belonocnema kinseyi | reverse complement strand
GAATATCATTTTTTGTCATCCTAAATGATTTAGGCAAAAAAAAATTCGGGGGAAAAAATCTTTAATTTCGTTCATATGAACGTTCGTAACTTCAAGTACATTAATTTTACCATAAAGAATGTAATGATCTTGGGCAGCACGTTGTACATTGCAAACGGTTCGTCGTACAAAAAAAGTGCAGGACGTAAAAAAGTATTATTTTTGCTGAGCCATGTTAAAATGATTTTATAAATTTTTTTGTCTATGAATAATTAAATTGTTTTAAAAAATTATTTAAACAAAAATTGACCCACATTTTGAAAACCTACCCAAGATATTCGTATTCAGGGGCCTTTCTTTGACCTATTAAAAAAGAGTAATCTCGGGGACCTATTAGTGCATACAGAATTGGTAGTGGCTACCGGATTAACAAGGCTAATTTGAAGTACTAAAAAAGATCACAATGGGCGCAGAACTTAATTTTTTTAATTGACCGATTTTTCCCCGAACTATTTTTCATTTTTAACTACAATGACAATTGTGCGACCGAAAAAATTATTGAAAAATGAATGAAAAACCAAAATTGCAAACAGATGACGAATTTTCAACATAACAGTTTAATTTTCAAGCAAAGAGATGCATTATAAACTGAAATGATGAACTTTCAACACAGAAAATGAATTTTTAACAAAGCAGTTTAACCTTCAACCTAGAAGTGAAATTTTCCAACTAAAAAACCATTTTTAAACAAATAAAGATTTTTCACTCAAGAACGAAGACAATATCAACCAAATTGTTAAAGAATTTTCTATAAAACCTTTAAATACTCAAGTCAACAATAAGAATTTTCAACTAAAAAAGATCCACCATCAACAAAAAATGCAAAATTTACATTTTCAGTTAACAAATTTATTTTAAACAAGAAAAAAACGTATTTTTAACGAAATAGTACTAAATTGGTTTGAATTTTACCCAAGTAGTTGAATTTTCAATTGAAAAAAAAAATTACCAGCACAAAATTAAAGTTATATTTACAGTTAAAAATGCCCCGAATTTGGAAACAAAGAGATGAATTTTCAACGAATAAGGTAATAGTAGTACATAATATATTTGCGATAAAAAAATAAGCCATGTGTCCCAGCCTAAAATTTGTAGTTTGCCAATCTTATTCAAACTTTGCCAGATTGTAGTGCCTGTGGACCTCTTTAAATTCTGTAAAGAGGGCACACCTAGTATAACGGGTTGTCAAGATACAGGGACCCGAATTTTCGATGATTCACCCCGACCGCTAACATTCAATTGTGGGTCCGGATGCAATAAGGGCACATACAATTTTTTCGTGCGAAAACGAAGTCCCCTGGAGGCTTTAGAAAAAATTTTCGAATTTTAATTTTCA
>NC_046659.1:85538923-85549398 GCF_010883055.1 Belonocnema kinseyi | reverse complement strand
TTAGGGGAAAAAAGATAATTTTTCACGTTTTTATATTTTCAAATATCGACAATCAAAATGATCATTTTTAACATTTTAGGTGTGGTTAATTTAAGGGTGGTTTTTAGGGGTTTTGCCGAACGTTTTCACTCCCTCTATAATTAGTGAGATAAAAAAAGAGAATTTTTGACGTTTTTATATTTTCAAATATCGACAATCAAAATGGTCATTTTTAACATTTTAGGTGTGGTTATTTTAAGGGTGGTTTTTAGGGGTCTTGCCGAACTTTCTCACTCCCTCTATAATTAGCGAGACAAAAAAATAGAATTTTTGACGTTTTTATATTTTCAAATATCGACAATCAAAATGGTCATTTTTAACATTTTAGGTATGGTTATATTAAGGGTGGTTTTTAGGGGCCTTGTCGAACTTTCTCAACCACTCCATAATTATTGAATTAATAAAAGAGAATTTTGGACGTCTTTATATTTTCAAATATCGACAATCAAACTTGCATTAGGCAGGTCTAAATAATGGGTGATGTGTAAGGGTAGGTAACCCCTTAAAAAAAATTTTATTCGACAATTCTTTCCGACAGAATATTTTTTTTCCGTCCTAATTGATTTAGGCAAAAAAAAAAATTGAAAAATAATTTTTTTTAATTTCGTTCAAATGAACGATCGTAACTTCAAGTACATGTAAAATTAAGGATATTAAAAAAAGGTAATCGCTAATAACTTGAAATTTGTGGCTTTTAGGGAAGGGTATGTTTATAAAAACTACATTGTTCATAAGGCCATAAATAAATAATGGCTGGTCGTACGATAAATATCACGAGATTGAATAGTTCTATTTGTTTTCCATAGATTAATAAAAAGATTAAGAAAAAATCGGTTTTCTAAATTGAGCGTTTTTGTTAACAATAATAGTTATAAACAATAAGGCTCAGTTATCGAAAATGCTACCCAAGACAATTACATTCTTTATGGTACAATTAAGGATATAATAAAAGGTGATCACTAATAACTTGAAAATTGTGGCTTTTAGGGGAGGGTGTATTTATAAAAAATACATTGTTTATAAGGCCATAAATAATGTCTCGTCGTGCGAGAAAATATCAAGAGAGTGAAAAGTTTAGTCTTGCGTCAAGTATTAATTTTAAAAAATTGAAGTCAATTTTGGTAATCAAGGGTCATTATTTATTTAAATTGTTATAAACAATTTAGCAAAATAAATTGTGAACAACAAATTATGTTAATAATGCTAGATAAAGCTTTCGCAACAATTTAAAGCAACATTATGATACTGGTTTATCTGGATGATTGTTTATTAATAAATAAAGATACTAAACGGTATCCTCTTAAAAATAACCACTTTTTAACAACAATTTAAGGAGAGAATTTTTTATTCGATTGGAAGATTTCTTTTTAAGAGATCTATCCTTGATATAGACAGTGTACAAGTTAAAAGAAATTCTGAATTATAAATTCTGAGGTAATACTGTGCAAATATGGAAATTTTGTTAAAAAATCATTTATTTATAACGCTGTACATTGCAAACCGTTACTCATACGAAAAAGGTGCAAAATGCAAAAAAGTTTTATTTTCTCTCAGACAGGTTAAAAATTATTTTCTAAATTTTTTTTTCATTAAATAATGAAATTGTTTAAACAAAAATTGTCCCATATTTCGAAAACCTACCCAAGATATTCGTAATCGACGGCCTTTTTTTTAATTTTTAAAAAAGAGTAATCTCGGGGACCTATTAGTGCATACAGAAGTGTTAGTGGCGATTGGATTATGTTTACTTTTGAGAGTTTGAATTTGAAAATGTATGATTGTTCAGTGGATTTTAGAGGATTAAAATTAAGATTAAAGATTGCAACAGATTACAAGGATAGTGTGTAGCGTGTTCCGAGAGTGGTTAAACTTGCCGAAGTTTCGATGGTCTAAACTTTAAAAAGGGAAACATAATATCCACCTGGTATGAAAAGCTAATTGACGGAGTTGTCTACCGAGATAGAGTTGAAAGTTGAAGATCTTAAGTGTGTAGATAAAGTTTTGTATTTCCGACGAAAAAACTCATTAACCCTTTATCGTACAAACGAGTTTCCAGATTTACGGTGTTCCGATAAATATGCACGGGCGACTTCCTGGAAAGTTTTCGATACCTATGTGTCTTATCGTGTTGTGTACTTGGATAGGTTTCGCCATTGTCTAGCTTGCGTATATATGACTCTGGGGGGACTATTGCTCTCAGATTCGACAGACGATAAAGAAGAAACGAATCTACTTTATGTTACAGAGATTCAAAAAACTCAGGCCATAGGAAAGCCTCTGAAGGACCATAAATATGTGGACATCTATCGTGAGAAGCCCATAAGAGTTGCTGTCAAGGTTTTGGTGCCGGTCCGTGAGCACCCCAAGGTAAATTTCTTTTTTCTTTTTAAGTTTTACATGTACATAAGCGAAAATTAACTGAAATATTAAACATTATAAAGTTTAAATAGGAATCTTCCATTAGGAAGAAGGGAAATTACATTGTTTAAATAAGATTTAAATAAGAACGGATTGAGAAAATTCGGAAAGATTTTTTTATTAAGTCTCGTCTTATATATGTAAAGAGCGTCTTTCAAAATTCAATCCTGTAACTCTCTTTGAGCGGGCTGAAACCCTTTCATTTAATCCTGCTGGAAATATTTGGTTGATTTTAATGATTTAAAGGTATTTTAAAGTGTTCGAAATATTTATATGCTTTCAAAGATTTTCAAGGCATTTCCAGGAAGTTAAAACATTTTAAGGGATTTTTTACAATTTCAAGGAATTTAAAAAAGTTTTCATGTGGTTGTAAAAATTTCCTTAGAATTTCGTATGAAACAAAATTATTTTACAGGACTTATAAACTTTAAAAATATTCCAAGATATTTTATCAGATTTACGAGGAGTCGAAGGATTTTAACGAATTTTAAAAGCTGTTAATGTATTTTAATACATTTTCCAGGATTTCAGAACATATCAGATTTTATATGTTAATGGTATCAAAGTTATTGTTTACTTCATCCAAAGTTCTCTTAGAATTTTTAGGGATTTCATCAAATTCTTTTTGACTTCTCTCTTCAAACTTACTGAATTCAATGAGTTTTTAAAAATTTGTAATTACTTTCAATCCGCCTACAATTTGTATGAATATCTTCGAATTCCTCTTTTGATGAAATCAATGGTATTTTTGCAATGCATTTGAATTATTTTGAATCTGACTTAAATTGTTATGAATTCTTTTAAACCTGACTTAAATTATTTTGAAGTCTTATGAATGTATCCCGACTTCGTTAAAATTCGCTTGGAATTCTTGTAATTCTGTATTATCTGCCTTCTCATTTTTGAGTGTTATTTTATTTTCTCACATTTTAGTAAGTAAATCTTATTCTATTAGGTTATTTAATAATTAAGTAAATTTTACTTTTATTTATTAGTTTGCTTTGCTTAAGATACAATTACCCGACATTGTCTTTTTATAGAAATTGTTATTTAGTTTTAATTTTTTGTATAAAAATGCATACAGAAATTGAAGTCGAATAAATTTGTTGTGGAGGAAAACAAGTTTTAAAGTGTTAGGTGTTTTCCTTTATAAAAAAAGAGGATAGCGAAGTTTCAGGTTGACAATTTCCTTGATAATTGGTTCCTTTGTCGTATATTAAAAATGTAACAAGATTAGAATTTTGGTCATAAAATAATAGTTATCATTTATCATTTTTATTTATACATAAGGGAGTTCTAGGAGGCGGTATAGGGGTGAGGGCTTCCACAGCACTGCTACGACCCAAGTCAATATTCAATCGCAAAAAGACAAGATGAATATCTTCTTTGGATAATAATTCTCGTGCCGAATTGTTTTCAGATTGATTTTTGGACTTGAAAGGTATCATTTTAACCTTTGGCGCAACCCACCTTGCATCTTGTGATTCATCTCCTAAAGACTGGGTGGCGGAAAGCCTTTGGACATGAAAACATTTCTCTCTCATGCGCCCATTTAAATGTAAGTGTACACCAGAGGCTCATTTAACGAGGAACATGTGCGGATGCACTCGGCCCGTTTCAGTTTCCCTGGCTATACTTATGCAGTGAGCTGCAAATCCCCGGTGGACGTGTTGCGAAAATTCTCGTACTTTTTCAACTTGGGACTGGAATGAATGAGGATTATCATTGGCCAACTGGTATTTAAGGCCAAGTTTTTCTACAAATGTTGACTCTGGGTAGAACCGTCGAAAAGCTTTTCGAGCTAATACGTTCTCTTAGTCCTTTTTTCTGTTAGGCCATTTTATGACAATACGAGCTGTGGTTACGTAAAATTGGCTCTTCATTCTTACTGAACTTTAAGAACTTTTTGCATAGCAATTAGATGCCGAAAACCATTCTTGTAATATAATCGCCTCAGAATACAATTTTAAGACTATAGTTTGATGTATATTAGAAGTTTAGAAACGTTAGTTTGCACCTAACGTTGTAATTTTTGGCACTGTTAACCGTTTTGTTTGTGCTTCTGTGCTGTTAATTTACAGACTTCACACCCTTTACCACCTTTTTAAAAAATTATACTAGTTTTTTTGCTTCAATGGGATTCCGTTTGATTGAAAATTTCTCAGGTAAAGCCATCTTTTTGGTCGAAAATTCATAATTTCTATTGTAAATTTCCACTATCTTCTGAAAAAAATCACCTGTTTGGCTTGAGAATATTCCTCTTTATAGTTGAAAATTCAATTATATGGTTTTTTCGTTAAAAAGTTAACTTTTTTGGTCGAAGAGTCAACTGTTTTATTGAACAATCGCCTCTTGATAGATAATTCATGTGTTTTTTTTTATAGAAAAGTCATCTTACATTGCTAAAGTTAATCTTTTTTTGTTGAAAATTTTATTTTTTGATTGAGCATCCGTATTTTTGTATGGAAAATCCGTGAATTTAGATTGAAAATTCAGTTTTTTAACCTATAAAAGTCATATTTCATGGTTAAAAATGAAGTTTCTTCTCGAAGAAAATCTAACTACTTCCTTGAAAATTCATATTTTTTAGTTGAAGTTTAACTTTTTTGTTAAAAATGCAACTTCGGGTTTTATTTTAAAAGTCTTCTAAAACATTAGACACGGTTTTAATTTAAAATCTTCATTGGTTGAAATATCAACAATTATGTTTTCGTTGAGTATTCATCTCATTTGGTTAAAAGTTAACTTATTTAGTAAAAAATCGATTTAATTAATTGTAGTAATGATTGATTCATCTCTTTGGTTTGAGAATTAAACTATTTAGTTGTGAATTTGTTTTTTTTAACCGAAAACTTAGCTCTCATGTTTGATTAATAACTGATTATTTTTAGTTGAAAAGTAAATTATTTGGTCAAAAATTAATTGTTTTGCTTAAAAATTCCACTACTTGATTGAAAGTTGAAGTTATTAAAAAAAATGCGTTTTTTCAGTTGAAAATTTATTTCATTGTTTGTCAATTTGACTATGTTGTCCGGTAATCCGTTTTTTTCTCCTTTGAAACTTAATTTTTTGAACTCAAAACTTAACTATTCCATTTTTGGTAGAAAATCGATCGTTTTCAGTTAAAAATTAACGTATTCACTTGTTTAACTTTTTTATTGGAAATGAATATTTTTTAGTTATAAATTTAAGTGTTTTGTTTCAAATTGATCTTTTTGGCTAGAAAATAAAAAAATACTTCAGTTCAAAATTCGTCATTTTGTGTTAAAAATTCGTTTACATTGGTTGAGATGCAAATGGTTTTGGTTATAGTTAAATTTTTGCCTTTTAAAAATCTCAGAACCATTTAGTTGAAAATTTATCTTTATAGTTCAAAAGTTCAACTATTTGGTTAAAAATTAAACTATTTTTTTACACTTTTATCTCTTGTTTAAAATTTAAACTGTAAATTTACTTCAACTCGAAAACCTAACCCTTCTAGTAGACATTTATTCCTTTTTGGTTGAAAATTCAACTATTTTGTTGTATCTATAATGATATATTTCTTCATAATTTATATATTTGTCGAAACTACACTTGAATCACTCCATATTGAATGCAATATGGTATCTTCATTAATTTTGCTTCAAAGAATTTATCCTTCTATTTTCGTGAAAAATCACTCTTTTTCCTTTGTTTTGAGATCATTTTTGGGTGTAAAATCCATATTTTAACATTGTACTGACCAAGTTATGTTGCTAGTAGAAACGAGGTATTTCGAATATTATTTTTGCGTTTCGTTCTAGATTGCTTCAGAAACAATTTATAATATAAAAATATAAAATATAAGACCTCTCATTTCACCCCCATTTAAAGTTCGTTCAGACACACTGTGTCCGGATTGATTCTAAACGATTGGCGAATGAAGGCAAGTTCTCTACATATGCGATTTAACGACAGTAGGAATTACGGAGTTTTGAGATTAATCCAGACAATTACCTCTTCTCTTCTGCTATTCAGTTCTTCGAATTAAAGGACACTTGAGTCGAAAATATATAGGAGCACACGATAGAGACAGTGTAATAGTGAAAGCGTAGTAACAAATTAGGGAAATTCCCTGCAGTTACATCACTTATATGTACAGAAATCAGACAAGGTTTAATGGTGGGCTTCAAGATGCGCTTGAACAAATAGGATCTAAACTAAACTCGGTTAAGTTTCTCATTAAAGTCTTGGTTAATTTTGCAAAATATGTGTCATAGAGCTAAATTACTGTTTCAAATTTCATGTTCAGGATGTGAAAACTTGCGAATAATTTCCGTTGGAACCCATCAATATCGATATACCACGGGAACATGTAGGACAATCTGCATTGGGATAATGCATGGTCTAAGTGCACGACTTTGATGATTAATCGATGGCAAAGTTTAGTTCCACTGCGGTGATATATTTAATAAGAACTTTAATTAGTCATTTTACTTCAAAAATTTATTCATATTATTTTTGGACCACCCTAATATATTTAATATTATAATATCTCGTAATAATTTGACAAAGCTTACTAAATTAAACACATTGATTAGATTCTTAAAAACTTGTATCATCAATAAATTACTTATCGTTTTATAAAGTTACTTTCACGAATAAAAAAAAAACAATTTTAAATATGTGTAGAACTGTTTTTACCCTTGGACTGATGGGTTTTAAATTTTTAATAAACTTATTAAGAAAAATCACACCTGGAAAATCTAGATGTACCTGGAAAAAACCTCTAATTGTAAGAAATTTTTTTCATGATTTGAGTAGATCCCTGGTTGACACTATTTTGAATATCCCAAGTGGGTCTGACGTCTGATGCTGCAATGAATTATTCAGAAAGAAAACTTTTAATTATCGTTAATTGAAATATAAATGAAGAGATTCAAGTTCAAAGATAATTGAAACCATCAACCTGAAAAGAATTTTAGTAGGGGATGATGCTTTCAGCTGATAATTAAAATGGAAAATGGAAGTTGGAAGTTTTAGCTAATCAAAGCGGAGATTGGATTTTTGGAAACTAAAACTCGCTGAAAGCCTTGGTGAAATATAGTTCCCCTTGCTTGGAACGTAACATCATTTATGGACCTTCCAATAACGTCCTTGATTTACACATTCCCAGTATTACGACTTGCGATATTGTACCATTTCATCCACTTCCGCCCCTCCGATGAGCCGTAGATGATTAGCCATAGAATCATTATCGGCTAATAGAAGCCGGCCAGGTCGGATCTTCTCGCATTGAAGCGATTAATGGGTCGGAAAGCTGCAATGCACTGCACGCGGTCCTATATGACCAGATTCGTAGCCGCAGCATCTGTTACCGAGCTTACAGTGGTAAATACACATGTTTCTTGTTGCTAGCTTTCACCATCCGATAAGAAATACTAATGGACGAAACATCATTGTCCTAATGAGAATACATGGAAAGATGTTTAATTACGTAACCTGTGCCAGAGTTTTTGCTGTTGTGATTTAGTAAAATGGAGGGTTTTGTAACTTCTACAGTTTTATGAACACCGTAATAACTTTTCTATTTATTATTTATGGAAAGTTTTAGAAATCAATATCCTGCATCCACGAGATCTGTCCGGAAAGTATTCGACCTTCTGCGTACCTTAAGCCGACTAACGTACACGGTTGCGTAAAAGTTTAAACACATACGCGTCGCATTGCAGGATGACGGAACGCACTAAACAAAGAGTGTGTATTACATTTTACCAAAGAATGTACCATTTATATTCGTAAATTATCGTTATGATTTGGGAAGATAAAGTGATGAGCGGAACACGGCCTTGCACGACTTCAGCAGTTCCCATATAGTCTTAACCTGGCTATTGGGAAAGCTAGGGTTCTTTTAAAAAATTCTAAGGAACTTTTAACAGTTTTAAAAAGTTACACTTAATCCAAATATTATAATAGGAGAACTTCTTTTGACAGATAAACCTTAACAAACAAAGCTATCAGATAAAAATAGAATTTACAGTAGACTGTGGCCTAACCTCATTATCATGAATTTCGTTAGTTTTCATCAATGCCACATCGTGACATTGATAATTATGAGAACCTCTGAGTCATATGATACCCGTGCGACACAAACTTGAATAAGTATTTTACTGCCTTCAATCTTTAATCGGGTTTTTCTGTTGAACGACTCAACAGAAAAAAAAATTATAACGCACATTCGGTTCGGATTAAGATTAGGTATTAGAAAATTATTTTATCTAAAATCACGAAACAACCCTATTCAAACGAACTCAAGTTGGAAAAAACAAAAACAATAAAAAGTAGCATTGAGTGAAGTCCTTGGAAATCCCTTCAAATCTTAATAGCTTGAAAATGCATTAAAATCTTTTAAAATTTCCTAACATACTTTAAACCCTTCAAAATTCCTTTAAATTATTAAAATCAATTAAAACTTCCTGGGAATTTTTTAAAATACCCAAATATACAAATTTTCAAGAGAAAACATCCAGTAGAAAATGTCTGCCTCAAAGTATTTAAAGCAAATGTTCACGACATAATGGGACAATCGGGATAATTGAGAAAGAATCCTCAAAAGTTTTGTTTTTTCTGTACATAATTTTAAAAGTAGAAAAAAACGCCATTTTTGGGTACATAACCTCAAATATCTTAAAATCCTGACGTGATGGGCAAATTCTGATCCCGGATTCGGATTCTACGCAAAAACTTACTTCGGAAATGACCCTCCACTTTCCAACAACGAAACATGTTTGGCCTGTGTTATTTTAGAGCATTTTAAAAGCTTCCGAGGAATTATTAACAGATTCTAATAATTTCAAGGGGTTCCAAAGGACTTATAAGATTTTAAAGCATTTTTTAATATTCCAATTAATGTTCAAGAGATGTAAAAATTTTCAAGGAGTTTCGAAGGATTTGAAATATTTTAGGGTATTTTAAAAGATTCCCAGGAAGTTTTAATTGATTTTAATAATTTAAAGGAATTTTGAAGGGTTTAAAGAATGTTAGGATATTTTAAAAGATTCTAATGCATTTTCAAGCTATTAAGATTTCAAGGGATTTCCAAGGACTTCACTCAATGCTACTAAATTTAAAAGATTTTGTTTAGATTTTTTTATTCATCCTCAATCATTTTAAACTCGTCTTGAATTCTTAGGAATTTTAATTAATTCTTTTCATTCCTCTTCAATTCATTTAAATTTACTTCAATTTAACTGAGATTACTCGATCTTTTTTATATTGTTTTTGTTTTTTCCAACTTGAGTTCATTTGAATAGGGTTGTTTCGTGATTTTAGATAAAATAATTTTCTAATACCTAATCTTAATCCAAACCGAATGTGCGTTATAATTTTTTTTCTGTTGAGTCGTTCAACAGAAAAAACCGATTAAAGATTGAAGGCGGTAAAATACTTATTCAAGTTTGTGTCGCATGGGTATCATATGACTCACAGGTTCTCATAATTATCAATGTGACGATGTGGCATTGATGAAAACTAACGAAATTCATAATAAAGAGGTTAGGCCACAGTCTACTGTAAATTCTATTTTTATCTGATAGCTTTGTTTGTTAAGGTTTATGTGACAAAAGAAGTTCTCCTGTTATAATATTTGGATTAAGTGTCAGTAGTATGTTGAAGGAAAATACACGGTAAAAAAAATTGAGCTGTGACAGGGAAATTATTCCTTATTATAGCCAAACATAATCTGAAACGAACGAAGGAATTTAGAAAGATACCTGGATCAGCGAAAATGAATATCCTTGACCATTTTCCATATACCAGGGATATCGTATCGTCAAACCCCTAATAAGTATAGCTATAATAGGGATATTAAGAATAGGTGTCTGAAGCAATTGTCGGAAGAGCGCCGGTGCATTATGGGAGCAGCGAAATAAAATGGCAACGGTCTAATCGGGAGTAGTGACAGTTGAGATTTACTTTGGACAATTAAACGCTTTTTACCACTTAAAATGTGCGCGATTGTTAATATTAAATGGAGTTTATGATGCAGTAATAATAAT
>NC_046659.1:85534726-85538823 GCF_010883055.1 Belonocnema kinseyi | reverse complement strand
AATCATTTCTACGTCTACTTATTTCCTCATTGCTAAGACCTGCGATGTTCAAAGTTCTCTTGTACGCTTCTCTTTTTGCTTTTTGGGCAGTCTGAATTTCAATAGAAATATATAATACTAATTAAGGACGTGTGACACAGCCAAATACCTATATTATCGACCTCACTTTATCAACTCACTGAATATTTTTTTGAATCCAAGAACTTTTTTTGCAAATAAAATATTGAGCTGAAACTTTGGAAAATGTATTAGAGTACAATAAAGTACGTTTAGGTACTGCCTTTTGGTAGGAACTTTAATGAAAATTATTTGATCTTTTTTCTGAACCTCGACATTTTTTGAACGTTCGAACTTTTTTTATACATAAAAGATCGGTCTCAAACTTTGAGAAATGCAAGAGCCGAAAGAAACCTACGTTAAAGTACAAAGATTAATAATAAAAGATGCAAAAAAAATATTTTAATAATCAATTCCAACGGCATCAGCCGGTAACGTTGTACACGAAAATACGAACCCTCTAGAGCCTCGTCTAGTGGCCGCCAAGTTTCGTATTTTCGTGTACAACGTTACCAGCTGATGCCGTTGAAATTGATTGTTGAAATATATTTTTTTACATCTTTTATTATTAAGCTTTGTACTTTAACGTAGTTTTCTTTCGGTTCTTTCATTTCTCAAAGTTTGAGACCGATATTTTATGTATAAAAAAAGTTCGAACGTTCAAAAAAGGTCGAGGTTCAGAAAAAAGATGAAATAATTTTCAGTGAAGTTCCTACCAAAATGCAGTACCTAAACGTACTTGTTAAAAACCTTTAATAAACGTAAAATTATTCAAAACATTGAATACAGTGAAAATCCTCAATAGCCCTCCCTTCTATAGCCATTCCGAGAATTAAAGCCGTGCCGCATGTAGGTGTAACAGGGTTGCGCGGGGTATGCGAGATCTGCGGCTGTCACTCAGGCGAGCAGTCAGACGTAAACAAACAAAAGCAGGGCAAGCTATAATGAGCTGGTTGCCATTCATCACCAGCCCCGAAATCGGAGCTATAGAAGAGTTTCACTGTATTTTAGAATACCGCATTCATTTAGTTTGAATTCTTAAATTTCTTTAAAATATTTAAATATGTGTAAATAATAAATTTTAAAATAAAAGATGGAAAAAAATTATTTTTTCACTGAAATAGGTTATAAATGTTGAGAAACTATGATTTTGGAAGAAAAATCGATATTGTCAAAAGTGGACATAGCGAAAATTACGTCTTTTTCAGGCTTTCGCTGACATTCCAGAATTCCTCAACATGCAGCAACCCCGCCTTTTCATTGGCACCCTCAAAATAGCCATGTTTTTATTTTCATATTGTAGTTTTCCATTAGCTCCGTTAGATCTCTCCCATCATTCCTATCAGCTTATTCTCAATCTGTAGGTTAAACTTTTGTATTCAAATTCTTTGAAATTGAGGCATGTCTGCTTATCTCAAATCCGAAGAGACGTCAGTTGTGAAGTATAACTTTATAAGTTTTCACTTCCCTCGTATCTGTACAGCACAAGTTTTGATAGGTATCTAGAATGCCGGGCAACATTCAATTATGTATCGACTGTTAGAAACTTATTTTCCCCTATATTTCTTTTCCTGCTCATAAATATTTTCCTTTTGAGTTAACGCTGTTTTGTCGATTATCTCATCCATTTCCGAGAGTAGGTATGTTTTGTAAAAACAAATTGAAAAATGTAAAATCACCCGCTGATGGTAAATCGTCTATTTCTAAGATACGATAATTACCCTCGGATACACAAAACAGCACGTCCCAGGAAATATTATTTTTAGCCGCTGGCTTAAATTTAATAAGAAGAGTCCTTAATTAAAGGTACACATCATCTTGAGGGTTAAAAGAGGAGATTAAAGGAAGAGTGGTATTAAATTTGCATAATCTAACTTAATAGTGAGTTTTTGTAGAAATTAATTATGAACTATAATGCTGAATCTCCAAGTAATAAAATGAATTCCTAATAAACAAGTCCAAGTATCAAACAACTAGTTCAGATTTTGACAAAAAAATATGACTTCAAAACAATCGTTCAATTTCGAACAAAATACTTAAGATTTTGAACCAAGCAGTAGAATGTTTAACCTAAAGAGATTATTTCTGAAACAGACTTTTCCTTTTCAGTTAGATCTTCCGATTGGCTTCTAATATAATTCAGTTCGGACTTTATAAAAATAACTTGAGAAACGGGGAAGTTTCCTAAAAACACAGGGAGAAAGAGCAATTTTTTGAAGAAGGGAATAAGTGTGAAGTCTGTCCTGAAGTAAAGCAAGTATTGGCTGTCATTTTGTTTCGCTTTATCGAAAAGCTTTCCTGCAAAAATCAAAACATCCACAAAATGGCTATCGATAAAATTTGGAATAAAGCATTGATCTCTTTGTAAAGGGTGTCGAAAAAGTGAGATTGAGATGAGGAAATTGGATGGGAGGCGAAGATCACAGAACTGGGTAATCATGGGATCACAAAACGTGGTTCAATTCATTTGCTGTAATAGATTCTGAGCTTTTTTGTTGAAAGGCGACAACCAGATGAATGTAAATGGAAATGTAGTGTATAAGGGAATACTAGATCTCGCTTCTGACTTAGTATCATTGACGAATCGTTTTATCGCGGAAGTGTCAATGCAATAGGCTGACCGTAACATTCGATTACCACGCCATTAAACACGAATGTTTTGCATGAAAGCCTGAGTCTGACAGGGGCTAAAAGATAACACCATCCAACACCACCCAATAGCTCTTGACCGGGTTCGCTTCGCGTTCCCGAATCCGTTTTTTGTTATCTCGGTCGCGCGATACATTCTCGATGATTGAACGTTACTAATTTTGCATTAATTAACATCGAATTAATCTCAATTTTAATGTTTAAACCATTAACACAAGGATCGTTGGGCAGAAGGGCGTAAGTGCCAAATTTTGGAAATTCACTTCATTGGCTTCGTCAAAACATTTGTTTTGACCTCTCATCCCTGTAGATGATTATAGTCTAGTTCGATTTAGAAGTCGATTAAAGGCTTGGTTTGGTATTTAAAAAAAGGATTACTTCTTTTTTCCTATTATTTTCACGATCCAATAAAGGTAAGTAATAGCTCGAAATAACTTTCTTGTCAATTTTGTTAATTAAAAAAGTTATGTTTTTTTGCAGATGGTTGCTTATTTTTAAGCACTATTTTCACGATTCAATAGTCTGTCAACAATATCTCGATTTCGTTGTAGTGTATTTTTTTAAATTAAATGAGTTAAAGCTGGACACTTGTTTATGTCTCCCGTAAAATGCGCGTTTTAACACTTCCCCCCTTTCGGTCGGCAACCCTTCATTTAAAGCCAAAAAAATTATTTTGTAACATTTTCAATCTTTTATGAATGGAATAAGAAAATTTTTAATTGATAAATTTAAGGAAATTCATAAAGATTCCAAATCAATAGTATTAACGAATTCGAGCTAAATACACAAGAACCTCAAAACAATTCGAGTTAAATAGGGTTATTTCCCAAGTCAGATATAATTTTACCAATAAATGGATCTTGCAGTATATAAAATTCTAATTTTAAATACGCCCATAAAATATTTTTGACGTATTGTTTACTATTTTTAATTTAATGTTAAATATGAATTTTCTATCACGATGTCGATTAAAGGGCCTCCCTGATGTCGAAGGGGTCGGATTTTCCACCAATCACAGCTTATGTTTTAGTGGTTCTAAAATATCCTTTTTCTGTGCCGATGTTTTTTATTCTTATGTGCACATCAAAATAGAAGTCGCAAACTATTGTTTAAAAAACGCTACAAACGTTATGAAAACATTTAAAACAAAAAATTTTGTATAAAGAATTCATTGAATAAGTACTTAAATGTAGTCATGTTTACTGAACAATTCGTTAATATGTGCGATTTTAAAATGTGCGAATAATTGTACTTACTACACGGAAAAAAAATTCTTGAGGCGAACGAGTGAATATATTAAACTCAAAGAAAGTGTACGCTTGGATTAGGTAAAACGTTTAGTTAGAAGAGTTACACATTTAGTTACTTTATGTAAATTGTTCTCGTAAATC
>NC_046659.1:85528852-85534626 GCF_010883055.1 Belonocnema kinseyi | reverse complement strand
ACGTAAAGCTCTGGAAGCATATTTTCCCAGTAGCAAATGTGTGCTACATCGAGTGGGTCAACTCGAGCCTAACCTAGAAATAAATCTAACCTAGCCTAACCTCACGAAACACAATTAAACTGATTGTGTTATCCCGTTGTTTGCGGTACCGTCTGAATCAGCTTGGACTTAACCTGCAAAGAGGTCAAACCTATCCTAACCTTAAAAAACCTGACCTAACCTAACTTAAATTCACGTAACACAATTAAACTCATTGTCTTGTCCGGTACCGTTTCATTCAGCTTCGACTTAACCTACATATAGGTTTAACCTATCCTAACCTAACAAAACCTGACCTAACCTAACCGAATGAAATTCAACTACACGTGTAGCTATGTAAGCGTACGGTTCTCAGTCTTAAATGTGTGCTATATTTAATAGGTTAACTCGATCTTAACCTACAAATGAATCTAACTTAACAGAACCTAACGAAATCTTGCTTAACTTAAGTGTTCCCGTTGTAACACAATAAAATTCATTTTATTGTACTACAGGTGGTTAAAAATTTAGACGCACATTACTGATTTGAAGAAACTTAGAACTACAAGTAGAATTGACCCCATTTCAATTAACCTGACAATGTTTGTATCAATTAAAATGTAGAACTTGCAAAAACATGCAAGTGGCGTAAACATGCAAGTGAATAAGAGTTTTATTCAAAATTTTTTTCTCTCTGCTTTTCTTAAACTTAAGGGATATATTTATACTATCTTTCGTGTTTACATTTTATCTTGCTTTTTATCGTAATTAAATTGATTTATAAACCTACTTCAGTCTATTTTCTGCCTGCTAAAACGTGTCCTTTTTCTTCGAAGGAACGATGCAAAGGGTTGCCAGCGAAATCGGTTAGGTTAGGTCAGGTTTTGTTAAGTTAGGATAGGTTAAACCTCTATGTATGTTAAGCCGAAGCTGAATGAAACGGTACCGCAAACACAACGAGACAACACAATCAGTTTAATTGTGTTTCGTGAGGTTAGGTTAGGCTAGGTTAGATTTATTTCTAGGTTAGGCTCGAGTTGACCCATTCAATGTAGCACACATTTGCTACTGGTAAAATATGCTTTCAGAGATTTACGTGTAGTTCAATAAATTTCTGGCAATTCAGGTTAGGTGAGGTCAGGTTCTGTTGGGCAAAGTTATGTTAAATAAGTTGATATCAGGCAAGGGTTGATCCTTCACAGTTGTTGACATGTTTTTAAAGTGAAAAATTGCATCACTGGCATTATTTTGAAATTTATTTGCCTCAGTGCATGATTTTTCGTTATTTTTTGAGGTTACGGCTCAACCATGACGTGATGGGTGATTTTTGATACCGAATTTGAATTCAGCGCCCCAAAATCCATAGGAATACGTGTGTCTTGTTACCAGATCCGCACACTTTTTTTTGTGTGACTGTGTTATCGATTGTATTTTATTGTGGGAAAAGCAAGGCAGAAAGCGATTCTTTTTATATGCACCGCAAGTGTACAAGAGCAGTAGACTGGTTTAAAAAGTGAACGGGGGTGTGCTGATGAACAATGGCTTTTGATTTTATGTGGAGATAAAGTTGTGTTCTTCTGAGTGGGGCGAGGGGGACAGGCTGCATTAATTAGCGAACGGATGAAATTCAATCGACTTGGAGATTCTTGATTAATTGGGGTTTTCTCTTGGACATCTTGCACACTCGTTCGATTCGATGAACTTTGAAACGAGTAAGTCTCTGATTGGATACTAATCTATTTTCTTGAATTGAATTCCTTCACTAATTGCTTCTATTGTACTCTCCTCAAGATGACACAATTATCAGACCACTGAGTCTTATCAAAACCTTTTCACTTTATAATTGACAAACGAAAAGCTTTTAAAATCAGAAAATCTCAAAATGAACAATCTTTAAAAATTGTATCATTCCAAAGTATACGCTTGAGTTGCAAAACTGAGCACTACACAATAAACTATTACTTGGAAATGCACGCTTAAAAGTTAAGACCTAAAACGTAAAATTTTTTTAATCAAAGGTTTTCCAATTACGAATTGTAAACTGAATGATTTCATAATTGAAAAAGTTAAGAATTAAACTTATTTTAAATTTCACTATATCATGTGATATAAAATTCACTGTCAAAATGTAAAATCAAATTTTATTTCTTCTTAAAAAATACACTGTCGAATTAAGATTCCATACTTATGGTGGTAAAAAGTTCAAAGGATTTGGAAAGGTATGGAACAACTTTGATTTCAATAAAAAAATCTAGTTATAACCTATCAGATCAACTTCATTCTGATCGGGATATAAAACCAGTTTGGTCTATAACACGCTTTAGTCACCGTTATATGACTCGAAGTTTATACTCCCGCGGAAGCACATTCGGCGAAATAGTGGTAGCATCCAATTTACCCACTGTGCGATATTTACGAGTTACATGCAGTTAGCATTTACCTGCAGACTACCGAATGCGGCACAATACCCACTATGAGCATCATCAGGGTTAGATAGATATTTCCAAACCAAACAGCCAGTACAATAACTTCAAAATTCAGTCAAGGTAAGCAATTCCCTTCCCCAACTCTACTCACCCTCATTTATAAGTTCCCCTAATTCCCCTCACTTACACTTACTACACCTCCCTAATTACCCAACTACCCCACCCTAAATTCCCCTACTATATTGTCACTAAATTTTATTGTCACGAAAATCATTCTTGGTTGCAAATGTAACCTTTTCTTAAATTCCTTTTTTCTTGATAGAAAATAAACTGTTTAAACTAAAAATGTAATTCTTTAATTTTTGATTCAGAATTGATCTTTTTAAGTTGCAAACTGAACTATTTTGGTGAATATTCATGTATTTTACGTACGTCTTTCGTAATTTGTGGATGGCCCCTTATACAATTCTGTATAACTGTTGTGACTAACAGTGAAACAAGCATCTGTTCGCATTAACATTAATCTCCTAGGTCTAAGTTTTTTTTTATACCTAAAAGAAAATTTTAGAACGGAAAGAGAACATGAAAAATTGGTCAGGAAAAGATCAGAGAATTTCAAAATTGGGATATTGTTATACAAAAAATAAAAAAATTGACAAAAAGTCTGGCAGCAGAAAACGAGCCTGGGCTTTCCATTTTTAAACTCGGAGCGATACCGCTTGATTTAACCGGGAGTTGAAATATAGCATATTATAAGTTTGTTAGTATCCTATCACTGATACAAGCGTGAATCCAAACAAAATTCTGAAAGTTGTAAATTCTCCTTATAAAAACACGCGGATGCTATTGAATTAAACTCTCATGGCGTAAATCTGAAAAGCCTCTTCGTCGTAATACATCAAGATGAGAAAGAAAAGTTCCTCGGTAGTATCTATCACTTTCAGAGCAAGCTATATTACAATTTAAAGAATAAACTGTGTGGTTTTGCTTTATTTAGAAACACAAGTCTATTCCGTGCTCATTAAAATGGGAAAATCCAAAAATTAATGCAAATTCACGTGCGATGTGTGCGCGAACGAGAGTAAGACTTCATTAAAATTCCTCGGTGGTGGCGCATTTGTTTCTACCCCAAAGCCGACCGTGGAATTCACCTGGGAATCTGTTTTTACGACTTTTTCCTTGAAAATACTCCGGTTCCGGTTTTAAGTAGAAAAAGTCCACCCCGGATTTAACACACGCACTGTCGCAGTTTCAGTACAATGTTCTTGTCAAAGCCAACTACAATATCCAAAGCTCCTAGCTTTGTCTTTCAAGTATTTAACTTCGTCCTCTGAAGCAAGGCTTAAGGATAGCTCAAATAATGAATTTCCGGGGCATTAAAGAATTACGCCTGCTTGCAAAGGGCAAACATCAAACCCTTCCGCTTCAAGGTGGACCGGATGCTGAGAACCTAGAGAATAAACTGTTCACGATCCGAATTTGATGCTTTCATTTAGCGGAAACTTTAATTCATTTTTTTTTTTTGTAAATATAAGTTGTTGAATCAAAATTTATTTTATAAAAAAATCCAAGTGTATATAACTTACACTATTAAAAATAATATTAAATTTAATATACCCATGTGTAATAAAATTAATATATCAAGCATATGAAATCGCCATTAAGGGTGACTATAATAAATTTGATATACATTCATGTTAATCACTTACAAGAAAAATCAGATAATTCAATTTTTCACAAATTCAAAATAAGTTTAGCAGTAATTTTCGATTGTAAATAATAAAACGTGATACCTTCTTCCCTGTTGACCAGAAATAAAATTGGATTTCCAGTCAAAAAGTTCACTTGAGCAAATAAACAACAGACCTAACCTACAATTAACTGTCTTCGTCTTAAATTTGGACTATTTAGAGCGAAATTAGGAAAAAGTGTTACCCTTACATTGCATTTTCATAATTTGACAAGATTTGAAGTAATTAAAGCACGTTGAGTTTTCACGCACATTGCTATACTGACCTGTATATTAAATTTAATACACATGAATGTTAAATTCACTACACCAATGTATGTCACATTTCAGTAGCGGTAGTGTATATTTGCTTCACACACGTGTAAATTAAACCTCGTACATATTTTTCTAACAGTAATAACTACATCACACTATCTCCCCTAATATCGTTCGGTTCTCTCTAAATCTACAAAATACAAACTTTTGCAACATCGTACTTATGCCGTTTTCAGGGTTGCTACCAAAGACATGAATTTTCAACGAAAAAGATAAATTTTCAACCAAACAGATTAATTTTGTACCCAAAAGTGATCGATTTGTAACGAAAAGATGAATTTTTACAAAGAATATGGATTTGCAAAAAAAAACGGATTAGTTAAATATTCAGTAAAAAAAAACTATTTCAATAACATAGTTTTATTTTTAAACAAACAAATTAATTTTCAACTGAAGTGATGAATCAGATTTAAAAATGGCATTTTCTCAAATAGTAGCATTTTTGATTTAAAATAAACAAAGTAAACAAAAATGAATTTTCAACATAAAAAAGATTCATTTTAAGCACAAAAGGAGTAGTCATAAAATGTCATATATAATGGATTTTTAACGATAAGAATCGATTTTTCAACAAAATTAATTAAATTTTAAACCAAAGAAATGAATTTTCAAACAAAAAAAAAAAATGAATCTTCAAACAAAGAAATGAACTTTTAACCAAATAGATCACTTTTAAACCAAGGAAATGGACACTCAATTAAAAACATACATTTTCAACCCAAAGATTAATTTTCTATAAAAAAAGATTAATTTTCCACCAAAAATATGAAATTTCCACCAAGAATATCAAGTCTACCACAAAAGACAAATTTTCAACCAAATATCCGATTTAAAAAAAAAAAGAATTTTTCACCAAGAAGATTAGTATGCTAGCACAAGACGAATTTTCCGTCAAATAGCTTAAATTTCCATAACGGATACTTTCCCAACAAAAAGACGAATTTTCTACAGAACAGTTCAATTATATGTTCATTCCCTAGTTTATAAAATCGCAGTAAGCCTTTTTATGGGGGGGGGGGGGGGGGGGGGGGGGGGGGGGGGGGGTCAGGAGCTGAAGAGAAAATCTCACAGTATCTAATACAGAAGGTGAAAATCTTACAAAAATGTCTTCAGCTAATTCAGCGTGGAATGTCAGTGCAAATTAATACATACTTTTAATTATTTTATATTATTATTACACCATTAAGCCATTTCCCTTTCGGGGTAGGCGTGACTCACTCGGCAGGGGAAAGGAGTAGTGTGTGGATGGGATAGAGATTTTTCAG
>NC_046659.1:85517668-85528752 GCF_010883055.1 Belonocnema kinseyi | reverse complement strand
GCATGATTTTTCGTCATTTTTTGAGGTTATGGCTCAACCATGACGTGGTGGGTGATTTTTGATACCGAATTTGAATTCAGCGCCCCAAAATCCATAGGAATATGTGTGTCTTGTTACCAGATCCGCACACTTTTTTTTTGTGTGGCTGTGTAATGGCCGCTTGACTCGAACTGAGCTAGAAATCAGTACTCATAATCCACCTCAGGTCTAACAAATCCAGAACAGAAACGTTTGTCGGAAAATTAAATGAGATTGCTTCGATAGGAGCATTATTCTTAAGCTACTGGCAATCTTAAGGGATTGAAACCCGGGATATAATTGCTGTTTCAGAAAAGTTGTATTTTATTTATGATTCAAGAAACGGATGTAAAAGTATATCTTTTTATTCCGTATTAAATCAGCGTGGCTGTACGTTCGGTAAATCCTGGAAATCAGATTAGGAAAAGTCAGGGAATCGTGTTAGTTTAGAAAAGTCAGGGATTTTGAGAAAAAATGCCAATATTAGGGCTGCCACACAGTAGCTTTTATTCAATTCTTTTTACACATTACTTTTTAGTCAGTTTTATAAGATAGTAAATATAGTAATTAAACAAAATTTAACATCACTTTAGTCACTTTTCTTTAAATAAATTAACTCATACATTTGTAAGGGTTTGAAATATTTTAGTGTATTTTTAATAGATTTCAATCATTTGAAATCATTCCAAAGGATTTTGAAGATTTTATGGAGTATTTTTATTTTAAAAAGAATCTGTGGATTTGGAAGGATTTTCCAAAAATTACAAAAATGATTATGGATTTTGTAACGATTTGAATGATATTAAGGCATTTAAACAAATTTTCAAAACATTTTAAGGTTCTGAAATATTTGAGGGTATTTTTAATAGATTTTAATAATTAGATGTAGAATTGGAAATATTTTAGGGTATTAAAAAAAAAAAATCCAAGGAATTTTTAAGAGTATTCAAAAATTTCAAACAGTTTTTTTTTCAAGGGTTTACATTTTTGAGGATATTTTAAAGGTCTTTACTAACTTTAAGGGAATTAAAAAAAATTATCATGCGGTCGTAAATAATTTCGTAGAATTTCAGAAAAAATCAGGCGTTTTCTCAGAATGTATAAGGTTTTAAAATTTTCTAGGATTTCAATGATTTTATGAGATTGATATTTTTCATAAAATCCTATACAATTAATTTTTTCATATTCAGAAATTCCTTTCAATTTACGTGATTTTTGTTTAATACAACTTGAATTTGTAGAGTTGCATTAAATTCTTCTCATTTACATTAAATTCTTCTAAATTTACTCCTGTTGTACTGAAATTAATGGAATTTTATAAATTAAAAAAAATTCCAAATCATTTGAATTCATTTTGGAATCACCCTGAATTTTGAGTAATCTTGAATTCTTTGGAGTTATCTTGAATTTTTTAGTTCCCTTTAAGTTGTTTAAATTCAATAAATTCTGCTCAATCGAATGGATTGTTTGGTTTTTTGTAATCTGTTTTCAGACTTAGTTGATTTAATTAATTTTTCCTATTTAATTAATTTTTACATGTTTATTGCTTCTTTCAAATCACTTGATTTTTTCGAGATTCAGCTGCAATTTTCATGAATTTCATCGAATTCTTCTCATTTTCCTTAAATTCCTCTAAATTCTCTCCAAATTTTACTGAAGTCAATACATTTTTTTTGTTTATTCAAATTCGTTTGAATTGTTTTGAATTCTTTTGAATCCTTTTACATTTGTCAAACTGCTTTTTCAAAATTGTTTTATACTACTTACAAAAGATTTTGTTTAAAAATGTTTGGTCTGTAGATATTAATTGCTAGGGAAAATAAGAAATTAGTCAGGGAGAAATCAGGGAATTTTTAAAAGCAAGTTGAAATTTAAAACACTTTATGTTAATAGGAAGTGATTGTGGCTCAGATTGTATCGTGATTGTCTTCCGTTTAACTGAAACCTTGGTAGACACGCTGGTGCGGGTTCGATTTGCAAAGCAGGAAGCGAGGCTGGATATGTCTTCAGAAATCTTTACTTCTGTCCCTTTATATATACTAGCCCTGAGATACCCTACAGTTTTATGAGTAACCCAATAGTTTATGAATAATCCTATAATACAGTCGCTAATGACACAGGCAGAGCTGATGCGAGTATAAAATTTCAATTAATAAAATCAATAATGCTTTGATATTTTTTTTCTTTTGGTGGGATGATACACGATTGGTCGAATCCTATTAAAAGATACTTCTCAGTAGTGCGGAAAAATAAATAGGTAGATTCATAAATTTTATTCCTTAAAATCTCCTCAAGTTCTGCTTGAAGGAACGAATATCAAGTCGGAGTCCTAGAGCCGCTGACGTCAAAGTTGAAGATGACTGATTCTAGTAGAGTCTCCGGTCCTAAATCAAAGGCTTTCCTCCTCCCAGGTTCTTTTCGCCGTTTCTCGTCGAAAGAGAAGTCCAGTCAAGCATCGACCTGCCCTAAAGGCTGGCTGTTGGCTCTCCCATTTCGATAAGTACAAGATTTATGAAGAGCACATTCGAGGTCGGATCGAATCCCCCTGCCAGATTCCAGAAATGTAAGGTAATTTGGAATTACGAAGGAATTGGTTTGATGGGGAAAAAACCCTAATTCATCGTATATGGGAGCAGAGATGAACCACATTTCTATCGTAATCGGTGGGTAATAAATCAAACTGCTCCATCCGGCCACCACTCAACAGCTTCGCCGCGAGTTTGGAAAGTCCTGGACAGACGAGAAAGAGTTTCTCTCTTTCTCTAACTAACTACTACTTCCTGTCTTTAATTTTCTCCTCCCTTCAATCTGTTTTGTTAAAATGAACGAGAAACTTTTCTCGATAACCTTTAATCATTTCTTCCTTTCTTCTCTACAGTTTATTACACAAGGATTATTTACTTGTTTTTCAAATTTCTTCCTATCGCTTACCTCACTCGTTCCCCTATTCCCCCTTTTTTTAAAGGAATTCCTCTTAATTTTCAACTCAATTAATGGAAATCAATAAGAAAATCAACTGTTTTGAGATACACATTAATCTTTGCAGCTGAAAAGACTACTATTATATTTGTGGTTTAGGATTCATCTTCTTAGTTACCAATTTTTTGTTTTTGTTTTTAGTTGAAAAGTCTGCTATTATATATTTGGTTCGGAATTCATCTCGTTTGGTTTAAAATTCTAGTGTTTGTTTAAAGATTTAATTCTTTTCTAAAATAGTAATTGTTTTTATCAAAAAATTAACTATTGCTGCAGATTCCTCTGTGTTCAATTGCTTTGTATAAAATTCGTGGTTTCAGTTTAAAAATTCACCTCTTTTTGTAGAAGATTGAACTGTTTGGTTCAAAGTTGAACTATTCATTTGAAAGTTAATTTGTTCGCCGAAAATTTAACTATTTTGTAATGGCCATTTTTTTATCAAAAATTTAAATGTGTTTAAAATGCGTCTTCTCGGCTTACAAATTCAACAATTTATTGGACTATTAAAATGTTTTTTTCAAAATTAACTTTATTGATAAAAAATCTATCATTTGGGTTGAAAAGTTAACTGTTTTGTGGAATATTCATCTTTTCAGTTGAAACTTGTACAATTTTGTGGAACTTTTTTTTGTGTTTAAAAATTAATTTTGTTATCGAAAGATTCAACTCCTCCGTTTTTGATTAATAATTTATCATTCATAATTGAAGTATTCAGTTATTTTGTTGAAAATTCATCTGTTTGGTTGACTATTCAACTATTTCGTTTAAAATTTCTTCATTTTTGGTTGAATTTTGTTGATTGAAAATTCTTTTTTTTTTTAAATTAATTTTAAAACTGAAAATTTAACTACTTGGTTAAAAATTAATTTTTCAGTATGAATGTAACTACTTGGTTGATATTTGATCTGCTTTATTACAAATTCAACTTTGTGGTCGGCATTTGAACTATTTTATTAACAATTTGTCATTGTTGTTTAAATTACATTATTTGAAAATTTGTTTGTTTTGTTAGAGATTCACTTTAACTGAAAATTGAACTATTAAGTTAAAACTTCAATTAGTTTATTGAAAATTATATTATTCTGTAGAAAATTCAACTATATTTGGTTTCTCAAATTTAATTTACTATGGCTTATACATTCATTTTATTTACAAAAAATTGTTGGAAGCATTTTGGCCTGTGAAATCTTCAACATATCTAAGGGACTGTACCATTAATCAAGCTTTTCTAAGTTTACCAATTTTTAACCATTCGTTTTCATTTTGAAAAAAAAGATGATTCTGCAATACTCTTTTTTGTCTATCGATATGGCTCTTTCGTTTAAGTAGAACTTTATTCGCCTGTTATGAGTTATGATTTATAGGTGTTGTCCAGAGAACGTCGATACTTTTGTCCAAAGTTAAGCCATTCCACGTCCTATTAACTCTGTAAATAATTGCACGTAACTAATGACTACTAACAAACGCCACGTCCGATATCATTATGATATGTTGCTCCAGAGAGTTTCCCTTTTTTGAAAGTCCTCTTTCCCCATTTTTTGCCAAGGTATTTCCTTTTTCTCGTTTTTTAATCTTTAATGCGAACTGAAATGAAGGGCCACGCTACACATTGACTTAAGTGCCAAACCCCGTATTTCACAGGAGAAACAAAAAATTTTCTAACTTTGACGCAAATAATTTTAAACAAAAAAATCCGATAACTATTTTAAGTGCTATAAGGCCTCATCGAACCGTGAAACGAACATCCTGAAAGAAGTATCAAACTCTGAGAAATCCTTTGTCAAAAGAAACGGCGCGTCTCCAAAAACTCTGATTTTGATATATAAAGAGTTGCATACCTTTATTTATTTTTAATTTTTAAAAAATCAAGAACTTTAATCTATTCCCCTATTGTTAATTGATTGATTCTCTAATTCTATTGGATCTCTTGAAAAAGTTCTTTAAAAAATAACTATGTGCGAGAAAACCCTTGTCAAATATCGGCGCCTCAAATAAAAATTCTAAAATCTAAAAACTTGCGTAAACGTTTAATTTCGGGGGGGGGGGGGGGAAACGAGAAAGTGCTTTCAAGCTATTACCTAACTATCAAACCGTGAAAGGGACATCCTTAAAGAAGCAACCCAATCCAAGAAGCCCCCTCGTCAATGGTGCGGTCGTCCCCAAAAACGAAAATATGTACACACGAAGACTTGCATAACTTCTTCATTTTTTGAAGTAATAAAAACCAGAAAAGCTCTTGTAAATTATTACTTACCTCTGTCAAATGGTGAAAAGAACGGGCAAAAATATAAAATTACTTTATAAAAATATACGAAACTTCAATTTTGACCAACTTCTAAATCAAGAAGGACCATAATCTTCTACAGAAAAATGAGTTTTAGGTTAAAAAATTAGTTTAGGTTTTTAGCTTTAGTTTCTTTTTATTTGAAAACGGTACCATTAAATTTTTGGTTTAGATTTCATCTCTTTTGTTCAAAAAGTCTGTTTGGTTGAAAGTAAAATAATTGTCTTGAAAATTCATCTATTTTGTTCAACATTCCTCCTTTTAGATTGCAAATATATCTTTTTAGTATGAAAGTCAACTTTTTTTCAGTAGAAAGTTCATTCTTCTTCATTGAAAATTCTACTATTATATTTATGTTTCAGAATTCATCCGTAACTAATTAATCTAAGATTTAGTTAAAGACTCAAGGTTTTTTTTTTAAATTCGTATTTTTGGATAGAAAATGTGTCCGTTTTGATTGGAAATCCATCTTGTGGAAAAAAGTAGGCTTTTTTGGTTCATAGCTAATTCTTTTTATTTGAAAAGTCATTATAGTATTCTTGGATCAGAATATATATCATATATTATTTTTTGGTTGAAGTTTTAACTACGTGATTGAAAATGCGTTTTTTATTTTTGCAAAGTTAACGATCGTTTTGGATTTAAAATTGAACTTTATTGTAGAAAATTCGTCTTTTTGGTTTGAATGTTCATTTTCGTGGGTAAAAAATTCAACCGTTTGGTTAAAATTTCAACTTTTCTGTACAAAATTCATCTTCTTTGTGGGAAAGTTAAAACTATTTGGTTGTAAATGCAATTGTTTGTTTGGGCATTTATCCTTTTTGGTTGAAAATTGATTTATTTTGTTGAAAAGATAAATCTTTTTGTTCAAAGCTTCAACTATTTTATTAAAAATTCAGTATATGTCGACTTGGAATCTTAGGAAAATGTGGTACCGACATTGATTTCATTTAAAAGAATTTATTATCAATTCTTCTGAAAGTTCATCCTCTTTCTACTGTTTTGGGAGAATTATGAGCTTTGAAATCTGATTTTAAAATATAAACATTTCAATTATTCAATTACTAATCAAGAAACTAAATGAAAATTTGGATTCATTTTGAACACAAAAGTTTCACAATTTTCAAACAAGGACACGAATTTTGTTTTCGACCTGAAACACCCTTTGCTCGTCAAGTACTATACAATTATAAGCTAATTATAAAATAAAGTAATTTAGTCTTAAATATTGGCGAAGGTTTATTTTCTATTTATTTAGGCATTCTTCCTCATTAGAATTCATAATTTAAAAGCTTCAATTCCATTAAATTACCTACTTTCCACCAGTTTACTATTCTCTCAAAACTCGTTGTAAATGGTCTCAGGCTAAGTGCAGGAGCGCATTAACGATAATTTTGGGGTTTGCATACCGATTTCCTTATTGCTAATTGAAAATGCGAATTTATATTGTGGAATAAGTTATTTCGGAATCCATATGAGAATATATTGTGTACGAGAGTTTGACTCTGATACTAAGTATTATAGAGTACCAATAATTATTCAATTATATGCAATAGCGTAAATACATGATCTTCTGTGAATATAATATTCAATATGATTTACTAAAGTTAATTCATAACAGAAAATAAAATAAAAATTTCAAATGAAAAAGGGGACTATGCATTTGTCCACGTCGAAGTACGATCGTATTGAAATTTATTTCAAGTTATTTATGAAGCTCATATCCATTCATCAAATCACAGCTATTGTGGGCTCGTTTTGTTCAGGATGCGGTTATGTAGACAAGACTACACCTTTTTTCAATTAGATTCCCGCTGAAAATCGGTTCGTTTTTTATGAAGCGTTTATCCAGTCATTGTTAACTTGAAATACGAGAAATTGATCGACATGTGACTATGCAATTTATATGAAAAAAGGCATAAAAACATATCTACCAATTGATTTTACTGTTGAATAATCGATATAAGCTTCCAGGTATGATTAATAAACGTCATCTTCGATAAATTAAAGCGATTTTTAATGTTAGATTAGCTAAAATAAAAAAAAAGCTTCACCTGAAAAATAAAAGAATCGAGATTTAAAAAAATGTTATGTATTTCAAAAGATTGAAATGGTTTTAGGGTATTTTACAAGATTCGCAGAAATTTCAAGCGATTTAAAAAGTTTCATGAGATTTTAGATAATTTCAAACAATTTCTAGAGAATTTCAAACAATTTGTAGAGAACTTCAGAGAGTCAAAGAAGTGAAATGACATTTTAAATGACTTCTAGGGATTTCATGTGATTTCAAAGAATTTTGTAGAATTATAGAAAATTTGAAAAGATTAAAAAATTTCGAACAATTTCTTAAGGTTTCACAAGAATTCAAAAGATTTAGAATATCTCAAGTATTTTTAATGTATTTACATATTTAAAAGGAATTTCAAGGAATAATATTGATGTTTTTAAATGACATTTAGACTTTAAGATTATACAGTTAAAGGTCTAGAGGAGATAAAACCCTAAAAGTTGATTAAAGTTAAGCCATTAATAAATGTGCTTTCTGCGGATGTGAATTTAATCTCAGCTGAATTATTTGCGATCGTCGGATGAAATAAGTTTTAAGGCAAATAGATGAAGATGTTATCTGTTTATTGAAGAGTGCCGGCCACGGAAATTTAAAGTTGATGCAGTTTGCACTGCTTGCGTTTTTTCACGAAATTCGCCGAGATTTGCATCGTTGGTGCATTTTTAATGGAAACTCAGCCCGCGTTTGATGTTTTTTTTCCTTAGTTGAGAAGTAAAGTGCATCACCGTGATTATGCATCATAGCTTCACAGCAACATGCGCGTTTATTTAATAAAATGAAATTTCGTATGAGGAACTTAAACTTTAGTGTACACTGTACATTGCTATTACAATATTAATGTCTCTGCAAGCATGCATAATGCGTGTTGTGAGAAAACTTTTGCTGTTCATTTGCATTCATCTCCTTTTATTTTCAAGAAACTTCCCATTTCCCCCTATTTCTCTTTGTTGAAAAATCAACTATTTTGTTATAAAGTAATTCTTTTCTCGTCCAAAATTCAACTGTTTTGTTATAAAATTCATGTTTTTTTGCAGAAAAATCTATCTTTTTTATTAAAAATTAAACTTTTTTGCTTAGGTACATCATCTTAATGGTTGACAATGCATCTTTCTTCATTTAAAATCAATTGTTTTGTTATAAATTCAACTTTCTTAAAAAATCGTCTTTTTGTTTTAAAATTTCAACTATTTGATTAAAAATGCAACTACTTTGTTTAAAAATGTGAACTATTTGGTTGAAAATTCAAATAGTTTGGTAGGAACTACTTTATTCTAGATTCAATTAGTTTGCTGAAAATACAATTTTTTTGTTAAAAAGTTATGTTTTTTAGGTTAATATTAGACAGTTTTGTTGACAATTGAACTATTTCGTTAATAATGGAACTACAATGGAATTTGAATTTACTCCCGACTTCGAGGATGGCTTCAGTGGCCTTCAGTAGTAAATCTAGACTGACCAAATTGAAACATTCAGTTTTGTCGAAAATTAGACTGGTATTTTGGCAATTTAACAATTTCGTGAAAAATTGAAGTATCTGGTAGAAAATTGTACTGTTTTGTTTAAAACAATATTTTTTCGAAAATGATACTGTTTGGCTGAATGTTCATCTGTTTGAATAAAAAATTCATATTTCTTGTAGATATGTCATCTTGATTAAAATTTTTGTTTAATTCCACTATCTTCTGAAATTGCACCATTTGGTTTTAAATCCATTTTTTAAATCGGAAATTCAACTGCGGCTTTGTTTTAAACATTCATCTTTTTGGGTAGAAAATTCGCCCTCTTAGGTTGAAATGGAACAGTTCGATGACAAATTTAAGTATTGGGTTGAAAATTCAACTATTTTGGTAGAAAGTTTAACCATTTGGTTAAAATTTAAATTTTTGTTAAAAATTGATATTTTTGGCTTAAAAATTGAACTTCTTTGTAAAAAATTCGTCGTTATTGCTTAATAATTTGCTGAAAATCTAATTTTGTTCTAGAAATTTTTTGCGGGGGGGGGGGGTTAGTTGGTGTTGTTGTAGAAATAATTATGTAGAATCTGCAACTTTAAAACAACTTTAAACAACTTTTCTACAATGCAACTTTGCGCAGCTCGTGTGGACAATTATTTCTATTATTTTGTTAATGATGCAATATATTCCGACTAGAAACATTAGAAATTAAAAGCGATTCAAATTGAATTCAATATGGTACCTGCATACATTTTATTTTCAAAAATGCATTCCTCCCTTTTGTGCTGTGCATACGGATTTTCTACCCCTTTAGATAGTTTTAAACTAATTTAAATCGAATTTTTTTAAGTCTCTTGTTGCTTCAGCCCTGAATTATTCTATAATTGATAGGAAATTAAAGCAGCAAATTATCAGGTCGCAAAAAGCGTTGGTGAAAAATTACTGATTCGTGAAATTAAGGTTGTGAGATTAATTACCACAGAAGCTCAAATATACGAGAAAAAGTCTAGCGTGGTATATTTCCTTTAATTACTCGTTTTTCTCTGTTTACTATTTTCTTCTCAGAAGGTAAAACTAAAGGTTTGCTCTGCTAAGTTAAAAGAAGTTCATCGACAGAGTACATATTGTGAAAAGTAGATGTGATAATTAATCTTTAATCAAAGAACTTTTAGATAGTTTAAACCACTGGTCAGAGAAGTGGAAAACTGCAGAAAAGCAAAAACTCCTAAATCACAGCTGCTTTCCGTAAGTAAAATCGTGCCCGTCCGCCCTTAACATTAAAGATCTCGACGAGTCGAGAAACACCAGCGATACCTACTGTCATCAGCTTATTGCCACTATTTTGGTACTAATTGTTGAAACTTGTACCACTATTGATACTATTTCTGACGTCTTTGCCAGCTCTTCATTTTGAAGACAATTTTCCAGTGAAAATTGGGTAGTTTATGTATTGTATCAGTGAATGTACAATTGTTGAAGTATTTCTAGTCAGGCGTAAATGATTTCGGAATTTAATGCACAATCTAGATCCTCACTAGAGAATATTTTATTGGTTATGTAGTTCGAGTACAGTCGTGTGATATGATTATCGAATTTGGAGCAGCATGCGTGAATAAAAGCTGTTGCCGTAAGTGCTAATGCAATGTGAACATTTACTAGTATTGTGAGTTGAGATGACAGTTTTAGGTAAAGATAAATCACTTGAACAGTGTAATATCGATACGCATCGATTAATCTATGTGATAATATTTTGTAAAGTTTTAAACTCAGATTTCACACTTTTTTCCTTTCCCCCTTTTTTTAAAGAATTCCTATTTTTCCCCTATATTCAAGAAACTTCCCATTTGTCGTTAGTGCCAAATGAATTAATAGAACCTTATAAGAAAAGCCAACCTTTTTTTTATTCAAAAATCTGCTATTATATTTTTGGTTCACAATTAATCTTTTTTTGTTCAAAATTTCATTCTTTTGTTGAAAATATGTATTATTATTATTTTGTTAGGCATCTTTCTTTTTTTTATCGAAAATGTAGTTGTTTTGTTCAAAATTTGTTGTTTTTTATTGAATTAAACGGTTTTTGATTTAAAATTAAAATATTATTTTGGGTGAAATATTAATTATTATATCTTTCCTTACGTACTCGTCTGTTTTGGTTAAAGATTCATATACAGTGTGTCCCATATTTATAGGGCCACCCCATTTTTAAGGATAATTTTTTTTCTATTGAAACAAAATGCACCAAATATTTTGAGTGGATAAATGAGTCGAATTAACGATTTTTCCT
>NC_046659.1:85514586-85517568 GCF_010883055.1 Belonocnema kinseyi | reverse complement strand
AAAAATCGTTAACTCGACTCATTTATTCACTCAAAAAATTTGATGCAGTTTGTTCCAATAGAAAAAAAATTATCCTTAAAAAATGGGGTGGCCCTATAAATATGGGACACACTGTATTTGGTTAAGTCATTTTGTATTTTGTTAAACGTGCTCCTGTTATGAAGATTCATTGATTTTGGTTGAATTCAGGTGATTTCTGATTTAAAGGGAAAATCTTTTTTTTTTTTTTTGAAAATATCAACTATTATATTTTTTATTGAGAATTTATCATTTTGTGTTTGAAAATTCATCTTGCTTAGTTGCAAAAGAAGTTTTTTTGTTGAAAACAGCTCGGGAATTTTTGTTGTTGTTTTGGACAGGAACAATTTTTTAGCTTTCCAGTTAAAATTTACTCTAGAAATGCGGCAATCACGCCTTGAATATGTATTTTTCTTTTTGCTGAAAAATGAATCAAGAATATAAGAACTGGCGTATCTCATTGACGGGAAAATATGCTTATTTTCTGAAATATAGTAGCAATTTAGGAGTGAGAATTTTAAGAGAGAAGAGCCCTTCCAGTGACATTGTGTATTACGTAAGACCAGCCTAAAACTTTCCCTCCTATCATACATGATAAAGTACTTGTATTTGAAATTTGCAAATGCTGAGTTTCCTCTGGTAGGCTATCTAATTAGAAAATAGATACACATACACTGAGGTTATTACTATTTATTTGATAACGATTTAAAATATATTCCCGTTACCGACACTTGCAGTCATCGAGTATTTTCGACTGTTCGAGTATGTGCTAAATTTCGAAAAGCCGATCTACTTAAAGAAGGAATGTTCAGGGATCTATGATATACAAAAGTTATGCAATAATTTATGTTAATTTTATATTTCTTAATTTAAAAGATGCGTGAGAAAAAAAGAATGAAAGCGTTACCTTTGTTCTTTTTTGTTTATTACGCTGATATCTTTATAAGAAAAATCCATCTTCTTTAAAGAAAAGTTCCCCTATTTTATCTACAATTGAACAACTAAACTGCAATACATTCTTTAAGCTACAATTTGATTTGAAAATAACCGCATTATCTCTGGTTTGTTGCAGTTCAATTTTGTTGGCAAATTGTTGGGTCCCAAGGGTAACACCATGAAGCGTCTGCAGGAAGAGACGATGTGCAAGATGGCAGTCTTGGGTCGTGGATCCATGAAGGACCGTCAGAAGGTGAGCTCCCATTACAGTATTACTCTAATACACTATGCTTACTTTCTGCCCTGCCGTGCTATCGCGTGGAAAATCATATTCCCTTGTGTTTTTCAAATGAATCGATACAGAAAATCCTGACAGGAAAATGATATCATAATCAGGAGTAAGCGAACACAACATGATGAATCTTTTCGAGATGATTCCTCAGTAATAAGACCAATGATGTATCTCAAAGAGTCCAGATATTATCGAATTATTGAATCTATTAGCTTGGATTTTAATTTATATATTGTAAAGGTTACAACAGTTTTTAAGATCCTACCATAATCATTTATTACAATAAAAATGGATTTATCATGTTTTATTCGCTTACTCTTATTAAGCAACCAATACTGAAACCAAATACTGATGGAAATGCGTAAGGTTTGAATTGCTTATATGTGTATTAAGAGTGGTTAGAATAAAAAATTCTTGATTTGTAAAAGACAAATCTAGTTGGATTTGAAAGAATTTTATTATTGTTTCAGAGTTTTTAAGAGATATTTCAGATATTTCAAATCTCAAGAAAAATTAAGAAATTTTAAACTGGCATTTAAAGCGATTTAAATTTTTTTAGAGAATTTTACAAGATTCCCAGAAATTCAAAGGGATTTTAAGAGGTATCAAGGAATTTCAGGAAATTTCAAAGATAAACTTTTTTAAAACAATGATGTATTAAACAAATTTCAATGTATTTCAAAGAATTTAAATTGTTTTAGAGAGTTTTACAAGCTACTAAGATATTTAAAAAAATTTAAAGGATTTTAAAAGGTTATCAAGGAATTTCAGGGAATTAAAAAAAAACACAAATTTCAAGATAATTTACGAAATTGACGAAGTATATATTCAGAAGGAATTTTACCAGGCTAACGTGATTTCATAGGATCTCCAAGTACTTTAAATATTTAAATTTTTTAGCGGATTTGAACAGTTTTGAAAGATTGTACAGTATTTTACAAAATTCGAAGGAATGTCAACATTTTTCATTGATTTTAAATGGTTATCATCTAAGTAATTTCAAATGATTTTGTAAGATTTCGTAAAATTTTTAATATTTAGAAAATTTGAAGCGATTTTTCTGGTACTTAGATCATTTCAAGAGATTTCAAAGACCTTTACAATATTTGAGGGATTTATAGGAGTTTGAAAGAAATTAAAAAGTTCTATAAGATTATAAGGAATTTTTATAGATTTCAAGGGGCTTATAAAATTTGAAGATATTTCAAAAGATTTCAAGTCACTTTTGATAGATTTCAGTGGATTTCGACGAATTTCAAAGGTTTCAGGGTATTTTAAAAGATTTAATTTTTTTGAGATTACTGGAGCTTTCACCAGATTTAAGGGATTTCATAAATTTCAATGGGTTCCAGGTGTTTTTGTCAGCAGTTCTAATGGTACATGTTTTAAAATTCCAAAAAAATTAACGAGATTTCCACATTTTTAAGGGTTTTTTAAGATTTTTTTTTAAGATTTGAAGGGATTAAAATCGATTGTAGGGAAGTTTAGGGAAATAAATGAAATGAAATCAATTTTAAATGGATTTCAAAGATTTCGAAGGCTTTGACCGTAATTAAGGGCATGTGATACGTCATAGGATACACACTATACCGTTATTTTTATACGCAATAACTTACGTTCGAATTTGAGAATTCAATATTTAGCTTAAGGCAAATAACAGAAAAAAGTTTGAGAGTAGGAAAAAAAGTTTTCTGTGCATTTGTTGACCTAGAAAAAGCTTTTGACAAGGTAGATAG
>NC_046659.1:85507677-85514486 GCF_010883055.1 Belonocnema kinseyi | reverse complement strand
ATGGACAAAGTAAGTAACGAGACAATTCTAAAAGAATGTGGTGCAGAAGAGACGCTAGTAGACACATGGGAAAGAAATCGGTTAAGATGGTTCGGACATGCTTAGAGAATGCGAAATGAACGACTAACGAAACAAGTGTATCAAGGTAAAGTAAATGGCAGCGTGTCCAGAGTTAGACCGCGGAAAGAATGGTTAGAATGTGTGAATGAGACACTAGTTAGAAGAGACATAAGAAGTCACAGAAACACGAGAGTCTGCATGAAAAAATGCATGGACATAAAAGAAGCTAGAGAAGTATGCCAGGACAGGATAGTATGTTGGTAAATAGTTAATAAAAAGAGTGTCAGTAGAGTGAATGACGCCTGAAACAAAAGACCTTGACCACTAATGGACCCAAGTGGGGAACCTTACATAACGACTTCGTGAGGTTCTTCGCTTGGGGTGATTGCTAGAGAGACTGATCAGCAACCTGGGTCGGAGCAGTGTTGCGGAACGAACGTGTTATTTCCTTAAATAGCACGAGAATTCTGGATCAATCTGAAAAATCTCTATCCCTTCCACACACACTACTCCTTTCCCCTACCGAGTGAGTCACGCCTACCCCGAAAGGGAAATGGCTTAATGGTGTAATAATAATAATAATAAAAGGTACTAAGAAATGTTTCTATACTTTTACGCGTTTTTAAGTTCCTTTTATTAACTTTCCCAAATTGGAAATCCGATATCTTAATTCGTATAAACATAAGTTGTTGCGAAAAAATGTTCAAAACTAGTTAAGTCCCTCATGTAATATTTAAAAAATTGCATGACCTTAATTGCTACAATTTTTCTGAATTCATGCTACTATTGGCACTATTTTTATTTTTTTCAAATGAGCTCGAAGTCTGTGTATTCTAAAAATGAAATAAATGAAAAAATTTGAAGTTAAATAGCCCTGTTAGAAGTAGAAAACAATTCTTTTTAGAAAAATAAATTTTATGAATTGCAGGTATAATAATTACTGAAACAAAATTTGGATATAAAACAGTTGTTCTAAACCAACCTGGGTCAAAGAGAACCCCCAACAAGTTTCAAATGGTTTTCAAATGGTCTTTCAGAGATCACCCTGAATGTAATATGTATGAATTTGGTTAAATTAAATCGAAAAATCAATAATTAAAACTTAAAATGGGTCGTTTTTACCCCTTACTTGTGTTTTAGGAAAACTGTTTTGTGTCAGGACATTTTTTAGTATTTATTTTACAATAAAACATGTAAAGGGCTCGAAATTAATTTTTGTTTTTTTCTTGAGAAGTGTTCTTTTTTACTTTAAACAGTAGTTTTGTAACACTTATGCACTTTTTCGTTTTATTAATTGTTTGCACCAAATGGAAGGTTTTTGTGTGTGAGGATGAGTACCAGCAAATAAAGGAAAAAATTTGTTGTGTCATCCTACTGTGTACGAAACACAAAAGAAAGTCCGGAAAAATGATTCTTAAGAGTCTTATGCTCTGGACTCTGGAGAACGCTAAGCATTACAAATATTTTTACATTTGTATGTGTAGATGCAAAGGACTCTATGAAATGCATGACAAGATTTACTGACAGATGTTTGTAAACATAATTCTCTCTTAGTGGTTAGTGGTGGAAGGTTTATGTCCCCTGCTACGACCTCCGTTTTAAACTTCCATATTTATCATTTGAAATTACCTAACATTAGTGTACATTTGAAATCTTGTTTTTATTTATTTTAATGATTTTTTAGTTTAATTTTTTTGTATATATTATTAAAAAATTGGAAATTAGAGATATTATCAGGTTTCGGACTAGTGACACTATCAAGAAAACTATTTTGCTTCAAAGGAATGGTTTTTTGTTTCCATGTAAATTTTGGTTTAATTAAAAAAGGTTGAAGATATTTTTAGTTAAATAAAAAGAATGATAGTAAGAGAAACGGTTTCTTTAATTTAAGACACATGTTTTTTGAGTGTGAAAAAATGACACTAATGCTACTATTTTCTCAAATTACTCGATAATACAATTATTTTATTCACTTTGGCTTTAAACATATTTTCAAACTTCTTCGTTGGATTGGTTAAAAACATATCCGCCATTTAAAAATCGAAATTTCGAAAGATTTTGAGTAAATTTGTTTTGCATATTTTTAGAGAGACAACCACCATTTTGTCAGTCTTAAACTATTTTGAATTGTCCCAAATGATTTCAAGAGAAGATAATAATATGTAAAATATTATCACAGTTACGACAAAAGTTTTCATCATTTTTTTTTATGATTCGCTTTTCAAAATAAAAAATGAAAATACTCGTAACATTGTCTGATTTGACATGAACTCGGCCTGGAAAAGTCTCATTTAAAAGAAATTGTTAGTCCTAAATATTACGCATAATAGTAATAAGAAATTTAAAAGAATTAATTAGAACGTTTCCTGTTCTTCTGCCATATAGAAGTCCTGGTAGATTGGAATATATTTTGAACTTCTTCTGCTGGTGCATAAAACTGCCACAGCAAAATAAAATAATCCTACGCTTATCAGGGCAACCGTTACTTTATTTTTTGGTCCTTGTAGTGGAAACAATGAAGCTAAAAACACTTCCCACCCTACTTTCGGTTTTTTTGGTTCTATTTCCCATTTTACCTCCATACCTCCACAATAAACTCTAAATAAAACCAGAATTGAACTAGATTTCTAACTTTAAGCGGAAATTTAGTTTGAAAAATTTCATTTTAACGGCGAAATTCATTTGATCGTTGATGTTCTTGTCATGTATCGACGACAGTTCGTTCTCGATAGCAGAGAATTTAATTGCATTTGCGTTGGGAACGCGTTTGCATTAACGACCAATAGTACCTGAAATTCGAATGGGAATATGAGCCTTCAATCCAAAACTGTTTTGATGAATATTTCAGTAAATGCATAGCAGAGACTTTTGTCATATCAATATAGAATTTTAATTTTCAACCTTAGACTGATTTTGGGAAAAAAGAGTTGCTGAATAAAAGAGGTAGTTTGTAGAATTTATTTGAACTATTTTTGAAGCAAAGGAGTTAAATTGCAAAAGTTGCTAAAGTCAGGTACTTTGAATTTTTTGCTATTTAAATGTTAAATTGTTTTATTTCGTTTATAAATTATTCTATGTTAAAAGTGTTGAGATGGAAATTGTGGCCTTTGTATATGATTAGGGAAAATGAAAAATTAGAGAAACGTGAAGAAATTTTGAAGATTAAGTACATGCCCCCCCCCCCCCCGAAATAATATTCTTGTTAGTAATTTATTTGTCTTATATTTCTATTTTTTTCAGTTAAAATATCATCCTTTTTAGTTGAAAATTAAATTGTTTTTTAAAAATTCTTTTTGGGTTAAAAATTAACATATTTCAATATAAAAATAGATTTTTACGTGGAAATTCATATATTTGGTGTTAAAAATTTAACTTTAAAAAAAAATTAAACTTTCTTTATTAATTCATGTTTTCGGTTTCAAAATTCACCTCTTGGTTGAAATTTAATATTTTTTGGTTGAGAATTCAATTATTTGGTTGAACATTAGTCTTCTTTGGTTGTTGATTCAACTAGTTTGTTCGGAATTTAATCTTTTTTGGTTTAATTTAACTTTTTTCTTATTGAAAATTAGAATGTATTTTTGTTGAAATATCTACTATTACATTATTCGTTGAGAATTATTCATATTTATATTTTTTTATTTTGTTATTGTAGGTCTCTGGTTGAAAATTTAACCACTGTGTTGAAATGTCTCGTCTTTTTTTACTAAAAATCTTTATTTGTTGAAAATTGGAAATTCAGCTTTTTGGTCGATAATTCATATTTTTAAGTAGAAAATTCAACAAATTGGTTCGAATTTCTACTTTTTTGATGAAAATTTACTTATTTTGTTAATAAATAAACTATTTTGTTTTGAAGTTAGGTTTTTGGCCGAAAATTCCAATGATTTGTTGAAAATTCTTCCTTTTGCATTCAAAGTTAATAAATTAATTTTAAAAAATTATTCCTTTTATAAGCGACTGATTTTTAAAATCAAGCTTGCGGGGCCACCCTGTCGAATGCATTTAGTAAGTATCAATATTCATAGAACTGTAACCTGGATTTCATGAGAAACAATGAAATTTTGCAATATTGTTTTATGGAAAGGAGCCCTTTTTTTATTATAAAAAAATGTTCACTGTATGTTCCGTTTGTGAAAAAATCTTCAACTTGTTGGTTGTCTTTGGAAAGTTTTCTGTAAAGTAATTGAAGAAAAAAAAACAGAAAATGTCTTTCCGTTGATTTAAAGATCGCGAAATTCTTTTATTTCCTCTTAAGAATTTCAAAGTTGCTGCAGAAGTTTTATAAACTAGTCTTATAGGAATTTACTGGAAACGTGTTCTGAAATCTTTTGAATTCTTTGACATTCTTGTAAACGTGTGATCCATTCATAAGAATCGAGAAATGTCATTTTTATATATCTATACATATTTCAGTATGTAGCACGTATATTAGCAGACTTCACACTCCTTACCCTTTTAAAAAGAATTTCTCTTTTTTTCTCTTGTTTTCAATAAAAATTCCCTTTTTTCTCATAGTTACCCTTATATGCGAACTGAATTAATAAAACCGAATTGGAAAATTAATTCTTTTCGATTGAAGAGTCCACCATCATATTTTTGGTTCGGAATTTATTTAGTTTGGTTAAAAATTCCACTATTTGGTTGAATTTTTAACTACTTGGTGAAAACTAAATTTTGTTTGTTGAAGATTGAACTATTTTATTGAAAGATTTTTTTCTTATTTTTTTTGTATGTCGAGACTTAATTTTTTAAACTGAAGTTGTCGCAATTATATTTTCTGTTCCAATTTAGAAAAAAAATCAAATATTGGGTTGAAAAATAATTTTTGTTTTGTTTTGAGAATTCATATTTTTTGTTAAACATTCATCTATTTTGATAGGAAATTAATATTTGTTGAAAATTAATATTTTCGGGTTGAAAATTCAACTATTTTTTAGGTAATTCGTCGTTTTGGCTTCAAAATGATTTAAAGTGGTTCAAAGTAAAATTACTATAGGAAAAATTCAATATTTATATATAAAATAAGTAATTTTTGGTTGAAAGCTTATCCTTTATAAGTGGAATATTAAACTATTTGCTAGAAAATTCTTGTATTTTGTTGTAAATTCGTTATTTTGGGTAGAAAATTAGTGTTCTTAATTGAAAATTCGTCTCTTTTCGGTGAATTCAACTGGTAAAAAATTTAACTATTTCATTGCAAATTCATATATTTTATTGATTAATCTTCTTGTTAGAAACTTCATATTTATAGGTAAAAAATCAGGTATTTGGCTAAAAATTCTCTTTCATTTTGTGAAAGTCAACTTTTTTTGTCGAAAATACAACTGTTTTGTTAAAAATCCGTTCCTTTGAAATTAAAATTAATCATTTATGGTAGAAAACACATTCTTGGTTGAAAATTTACTTCTTCGTTCAAACTGTAATTCTCTTCGAAAAAATTGATCTTTTTGGCTTAAAAATTTTATTATTTGTTTCAAACTTGACTATATTTTAAAATATTTATCTGTTTTCCTTGATAGTTCAACTATTTTAATTTAAAGTGCTTCACCTTGTATTTAATATCCCATCTAAATTAATTTTATTGAAAAGAATTTATTCCCTTATTTTCGTGAAAAATTAGCCTATTTACTCTTGTTTGAGACAATTTTGGGCTGTGAAAACTGTATTCAAATAACCGTTATATTGAATAATGGAAGGAGGGGGACCCCTTTTCAATACACAAAACTGAACTGGAGAGGGAAAAAAATTAAGATTTATTTAATTCTTTTGCTCGACTCCTGAAAAGTCTCAATTTCTTCCGACTCCGTATTCCACGAAAGCTTGGGAATCCATATTCATGCAAAGGAAATTCGAAATTGAATTTCACATAAATATGCAGATTTTTTTACGTCTTAAGTAGGCTCTTCCTGCTTCAACGGTTTCCTCTCGTGTCGTTCGAGTTTCAGAGAAGTGCTTTTGAGGCTAACTGCAAACTTTTCCTAGCTTTGCAACACCGCGTGAAATTACAATTGTTGATAGTCGAATATATATTAGAGAAAATGCTCAGTTCTCGCCCAGCAATCTTCTTGTTTGAAAACTGAATTATCTTCTAAAAGAAACCGTCTTTTTGACATGAAAGTTCAATCATTTGGTTAGAAATTCATCTTACTTTTTTAAAAAAGATCTATTTGTTTAATATTCAACTTTCCAGACTGATAATTCAACTTTCTTCGAAGAAATTGTATTTTTGGCTTGAAGATTTAACTGTTTGACTTAAAATACAACTGTTTTCGGTTGAAATTTAAACTCTTTTATTTGAAAATTCGACCACTTGGTTGAAAATTTAATTGTGTTGTTCAAAAGTCAACTTTATGGTGAAAAATTCCACTGATTTATTGAAGAGTTCTATTATATTATTGATTTTTTTGTCTTTTATGGAGGAAAAGTCTTTTTTTTCGGTTGAAAATTAATCTTTGACAATTAACTTTTTTGTTGAATAATTAGACTATTAAGCATATTCAAATTTTACCCACAGATTTAGTCTTAATTGTTGCATAATAATTTCATGCCTCCTTATTTGAAAATAACACAGGCCAACAATTCTCAGAACCAGAGACCAGACCTACTATACCCGAAGGTTTTTGCTGCGCTGAATCCGAATCTGCCCTCAGAAAAATTCCATCACCCTCAGTTTTCGAGATATTCTAACCTAAAAGGGTCAAAAACCCGTTATTTTGATGTGTTCGAGGCCCCGTAACATCGCGAAA
>NC_046659.1:85483632-85507577 GCF_010883055.1 Belonocnema kinseyi | reverse complement strand
GCAAGGGTGCTCCTTTGTGATGCTTTTGCCCGTTTTTGAAAAAAAAATTTATTCAAGATGCTATGTAACCTCAAATATAGCAAAAAACGGTGTTTTTTGCACGTTTAGGTTACAATATCACGAAAACTGAGGGTGATGGAATTTTTCTGAGGTCGGATTCGGATTCAGCGCAGCAAAAACCTTCGGGTATACTAGGTTTTCAAGTTTAACAGTTCAGACAGGAAGATTTAATCCCAGATTCAGAATCTATGAAGGTGAATGTCTATAGTTAAAACATGGTTTTAATTATAAAGTTTATTTTGATTTTGCAAAGAATATTTGGAAACCGATGAGAATGATGTACTCTATATTCATAAATAAATAAATTTACTATTTAACATTTTAAAAGGTTCATTCTTTACTTTTTCTATACAAATCTGGAAATTGGCGATGCCTGGGTATTTTACGTTATATGAATTCACACATTCTACACCAGAAGATAATTTATTTTATAAGTTTAAAGGTGACATCATCTAAGCGTCTTCTATGTCGGCGTCGCTGCATTTGCGATTATTATAAGCAATAAAACTGTCACAGTTTCGCACCGTACTCATCTTATCGCTAAAGGACAGACGTTTCTGAATTCTCCCATATCGTATTCTTCGTTGGCGAATCACAAATTCACCATTCGTTCGAGACGCGAGAATTTTTCTCAATTTGGGGGTAGGGCTTTCAAGTAAATACGTGGATCTTCTGGAGAAAAAATGTGTAGAAATTATTTAAAAAGTACAAAAAGAATTTTTTTTATTTTAAATTTCTTCAAATTCGCTTCATAATGGTTCTGGACCGGGAAATTGAGAAACCGAGAAATGACTGGGAATTTGTTGAGGCCGGAAAAAACAGCGAAATGACAGTAAATTAATTTTTCTACAGGGAATTCTTTTAATTTTTTGTTTTCGTGAAAAGCCTTATTTAATCGATTTTGTTTTAAAATTATTGAAAATGTCTACGATTACAATGATAAATTTCAATTTTAAAACAGTTCTCATTTTAAATTTTTAAAGAATAATTCAGGCTTTACTCTTTTTACCCTATTCCCCTCTTTTTCCCTGTTTTTAAAAACCGCCCCGTTTTCTCCTTATTTCGTTTAAATGCGAACCGAATAATAGAACCCAACTAGAAAATCCAACTATTTTTTGTTAAAAATTAACTCCTTTTAATTTTACAGTTTAGCGTTACAATTTTTGTTTAGAATTAATCTGTTTTTAATAGAAAATGTAATCATTTTGTTGAAAATTCAACTACTTTCTTGAAAGTTTAATTACGGGTAAAAAATGCTTTTTATGGTTTAAAGATTTGTCTTTGAAAATTTAACTATTTTGTTTAAAATTACTTTTTGTTGTTTAAATTTCATGTTTTAGGTTTGACAATGTAAATATTTTGTAGACACATAATTCGCCTTTTCGGCTTGAAAATTGTTCAATTTGGTTTTATTATTTTTTGTTACTAAAAAATTATTCGTAGTTGAAAATTCGTCTTTCTGGTTGATAATTAATCTCTTTTATTTAAAAATGCAACTGCTTAGTTGAAAATTTACGTTTTAAAATGGAAATTTAACGATTTCATTTTTAATGAAAAATTGATCTTTTTTCAGTTGAAACATAATCTATTTGGTTAAAAATTCATGTAATTTGTTCAAAACTTGTATTTTTTACATAAAATTACCTTTTTGGTTGACAATTCATCATTTTGGTTAAAAATTAAGTTATTTTGGCATAAAATTCAGCTATTTTGTAGATATTTAACTTTTGTAGAAGATTCATATTTTTGGGTTAAAGATTTAAATGTTTTGTAGAAAATTTATCCTTTTTTAATGAAAATGTATCTTCCATTAAAAATATTATATTTTTTGGTTGAAAATCAGCTGCTCTGGCTTAAAACTCCACTATTTTGTTGATCATTATTTTTTGTAACTAAAAATATAATAATTTTATTTTTGGTGAAAAATTTACCTGTTTAGTTGGAAATTCATCTTTTTGGGTTAAAAATGAAACTATTATATTTTTTTGGGGTTAAAAATGTGTATTACTATTTATATAAGAATCAAAATGTTTTTGTTGAAAATTAATTTATTGTGAAGTTAAAAATATGAGTATGTAGTTGAGAATCAAAATGTTTTGGCTGGTGATTCAAATATTTGGTTGAAATTTCATATTTTCGGGTCGAATTTTAATCTGGTTTGTAGATATTTCGTCTGTTTGGCTTGAAAAATCATCTTATATCCTGTGTTTTGAGAGAATTTTTGGCTGTGATGTCTGCTTATTGTGAAATTGCTTAATTATAAAGGCTTTCATTACCAAAAAAAGATCAGTTTCGCCCAAATGTGTAGTTAAAATGTATTTAGTGTAATTAACGGGTAATTTACTTTGTACCAGTGCTTCCAATAAGAAATCCATTAGCTCGAAATTAGTGCTGCTTTCGTGTTATTTATTTGTGATCATTAAACGTAGCATTGTCCCTTTATCGTAATTATTGATTAAGCGAGTGCGAACACGAAGCTCACAACCGAATTTCTCGCATTGCTCTATATTGAATCGTAAACGAGAAACGCCATATAATATCTCCTTTTAAAGAAACGACATACCTTCCCGAAGAAATTAAACCGGGGCTAACATACCGAAAATTGTGCAGATTCACCATAGAAGCAAAAATAAAACTCCACTTGGAAGAAAATCTGCTCTATAACAAGGGAAAGGATACGAATTTAAAGAGAGCATATCTGTTATTTTATCTCAAGTTTGCAAATTTAAAATTGAATTAAACTTAAATCCTGGAAAAGCTTTTGAGTCATATATAAATTCTCTTTCTAATTAAATACTGTTATCAGACTTAATACTCTTTCCGGCATTCCCCTCTTTTCCCCTCTTTAAAGTAATTCCTCCTTTCTCCACTGTTTCTAAAAGCTACCCCGTTTCTTCTTTTTAATGTTTTTTTCTCTCGTTTGATTGCGAAGTTAATTATTAGAAACTTATAAGGAAATTCAACTACTTATGGTAGAAAATTAATCTTCCAACTTAAAAGTTAAAATACTTTGTTAATAATTCATTTCGAGATTTGTTAAAAATTAATGTCTCGTATTGAAAATTAATTAATTTAAAAAATTCGTCTTTTTGCAGTAACATTAATCTTCTTGATAACAAATTCAACGACTTGGATTTTTTTGTAGAAAACTACTTTTCTTGGTTAAACTGCTTTGTTAAAAATTCCCTTTTGTTGCTAAAGATTAAACTATTTTGATGAAAATATTTGCATTTGAAATCTTAGAAATTTAAAATTTTTCAAATTGAATTCACCATAGTACGTACATTCATGTTATTTAAAATAATCTGTTATTCTATTATTCCCCTATTTTCGTGAAAAATCATCCGACATCCCCTGTTTTGAGACACTTTTTGCTGTCAGGTTTGTATTATACATAATCCAACTTTAACTCAGATGCGACTTAATTTGTGAAATATATTCTGCCATTTTCCAATGCTCGGATCTCGTATGACGCGATATTCACTGAGTTGTAAAAAATGCGTTCAACTTGAATAAATCGAACATCGAAGGCATGGAAGTGAAAACTTTTACATCTAAGAAGGAAAATGTGAACCATCCCTCTTTCTTTTTCGCTGAGGAGAAAATTTTTTTTTCTTTACTATTTCTACCTTCAATATTCTTTCTCAAATGTTAAATATTTCATTTCATTTGAAATGGATATTGCAGCTTTATATAGAAGTTGGCCATAATCTTTTTGATTTTAAGTGACAAACAAATATAAATCATCACTAGTTTTGAAGCGCCCCATTTATTTAATGCAGGGTATCATGAATGAACACATCATGTTTTGGCAATTTTCCACAGAATTAATGCATTGTTTATCATCTAAATGGGGGGAAAGAAAAGCTTTCCTGAAATAACATAATGCAGCTCATTCTTGGCTCGGCAGTTCATCTTGTTCTATATTTGAAAAAGTGCAAATTTAATTCAGAGAAGTGAAAAATAAGAAATGCCCAAAATATAAAGAGCTAGTTCAGATTTTCCAACTCTTGACACTATTGTTGAGCGATGTTACTATTTTTACTATATTTAACAAAAATTACACTAATAGTATTTTCTTAAATGGCTTCTTAATGCAACTGTTTTTTCATTTACCTTAAAATATATTTTCAAACTTCTTTGCTATGTTGTCTAAAATAACATTTTCGCTATCTCAAAAATTGAATTTTCAAAGATTTCAAATGCATAAATTTATCTTCTGATTTCATATGTAAACGGAAAATTGTACATTTATATTATTAGAACATGAGTGGATTTATCACGAACTCTAATTATTTTAAAAATTGCATAACACTATTTTGCTACTGTGTTTCTGATGTTACTATTGAAACTATTTTTAGTTTATGAAATGAGTCCGAGGTCTGAACGTATCAAAGTGGATTCATTCTGAATTCTTTTATTTTCTTGAACTTCTTTAAGTGCCCCTAATATAGTAAGCTATTTGAAATTAGCGATTTGATAAATCCACTTTGTGCTAAGAAATAAAAGGAAAAAAAGAGTGAGAAAGAGAATTATCCTAGGGAAATACTAAAGCTCCCTCGTTTAGTGAAGGGTGTGATTTATCACTGTGACTTTTTATATTCAGGGGCTTCGCTTGGAACTTTTTATCTTCTGATTTTCCCTCCTCTCTTGCTAGATGTCTCTTCTACTAACATTTTCTTCTCTTCACCTTCGAGTAATGTCGCAAGGCTCAATAATATCTTATCCTAATCTCATATATCGCAAATAAGGTCTCAATAGTGTCTGTATATTCATGTACTTTTTATATCCATGGTATCGTTTTGTGTTCAAAAGAATTTTCCTGACATATCTAAAATAAATTTAACGTTCATAGGACATCAACTCAAAGTACTGAATCCATTTTGATAAGGAATTCTTTCACTGCGAAAAACGCCACTCAGTATTTCAGTTCTTTTGAGAATGAATTTTTCAAATTTTGATCGGCTGGCCAAAAATTTCACGCGATATCGAGTTGAAAACTATGGAAACTCAGTAACTTGGATAAAAAAATATATGAAACAAATTTGAGGTTTCGCTGACATGGCCCTAATAAAGATAATTTAAAATTGATCTTTTACCTAAAATGAGAATAAGGAAACTTATCTATTGCAGGGTGGTCGCTGTACCGGGAATTTTAAAAAATTAAATTTATTTTTTGAGTGAGAAGGAAAATAACGTTCATCAAAAAACCTTTTCCGATTAAGACTTTTTCAAAACTAAACAAATAATTTTCAAATTAAGTCATTGGAAATTGTACGATTTCAAATAGAAAGCCGTACTAGTTTATTGCAGGGTGGTCGCTGTACCGGGAATTTTTAAAAATTAAATTTATTTTTTGAGTGAGAAGGAAAATAACGTTCATCAAAAAACTTTTTCCGATTACAACTTTTTCAAAACTAAACAAATAATTTTCAAATTAAATCATTTAAAATTGTACGGTTTCAAATAGAAAGCCGTACTTTGATTTTTTTTTTAATTTTTTAATTTGATTTTTCAAACATTTCTAATTGAACAATTGCTAATCGAGCTTTTAATTGAAGTCCTAGAAAAATTAATCTTTTAAAATTTAGTACTATTTTAAAGTTTAAGATTTTTGTGTTTGAAGCAATTTAAAATTAAACTAAATATTTCAGATTGGAAGCCTTAACAGTTGAAATACTTTTTTTAAATAATTATAAATCGTTAAAATTTTCTGGTTTTATATTTTCAGTTTTAATTCTTCATTCTTAATCGGTTAAAAAATAACGAATTATTTTTTTAATTATACTGCTTCAAACAGTAGGTCGTATTAGTTAAACAATTGTAAATTTCGGATTGAGACTTAATAACTTATTTTCTATATTCCAACATTTTTTTATCGAGTTTCTAATAATTAGACTTTCGAAATAATAATCTTTTTAAATTAAGGAATTTTTTAACGTCCAAAACGTTTCTTATTTGAAATGGTTTATGACTATTTGAAATAGAAGGCCTTAATAATTGAATGTTTTATTTATTAGCTATGAATCATTTTAATTTCCTAGCACTGTATTTTCAGTTTTTGAACGTACTATTTCAGTTGTTTCATTTTTCAAGTTTTTCATTTGTAACGGAAATTTTTGAATCTTTAAAGGTACCTATGCATGGCAATATGAAAATAATAAGTTTTAGACTATTTAAATTGAAATAATTCAACTTTAGAAGATTGAAGAATAAAAAGCGTTCTATTTTCACAATTATATTTTGAAAAATGTTCAGTTTTAAACTAAGTTTAAAATAGTTTAATTTTGAAGGTTTATAATTGAAAATGCTTCGATTTTGAACAACAACATTTTATGAAGACTCGAAGCTCAAGTTCTCAATAACAGTTACCTTGTTTCATGATTGGATTTACGATTACCTATTCCATGAAGTTTGAAGTAACTTTGAAATTCATGGCTCGTGAGATTCGCTTTAATATCTTGATTTCAGCCTGTCTGAAAGTCTCAGAGAAGGTCAGAATTTGCTTTAGATTCTGTAGGGGAGATCGTCCTACAGTAGATAATTATTCATTTAAATCACAAATATACCTAAAACAATTATTTATCATTTTTATTTATTAACATATATAATGCCCTAACTATTAATTGAAATAAATGAATTATTTTACATACATTAGTATGTAGATTGGTCTCTCCTGTTTTCTTAAAATCGAGAAGTTTGTTTCAATGTAAAATTATATATTGCCTTTTATGTCACAAAATATAACAATTTTGCTTCTAGCGATGGTCCAACAAGTGCAGATGTTGATTATGTAATAAGTGCATTTGCACCTGGTTTATGTTTAGACGAAATTATTAAATTTAAATTTCATAATATGCATACGCAGTCCATCTTCAAAATTTTAAGCGTAATGTATATGATATTGAAACCGTGTGCATCTGCAGTTTCAGTTTAATGTGAATCAACGAGTTTCAAATAACACACGAATTTTAGCGTTTTCTTTTTTTGTTCTAACTGGAATGGAATTTATGCGATGAATTAAAGAATTTAACCATGGCTCAATGCAATAATATATAGAAGCAGATTCAATTTGGTGGTAGATTTTAATTAAAAATTGTAAGTAGGTTCATTAGGCAGTGGAGTCACTTTTTTAATTGTCTTCATAAATGAAAGTATATATAGTTCCAATTGATAGATGAGTTTGGTTAGAAAAAACAACAGTTATTGTATCGGGGGGTTTTCCCTGTTCGTTGTCCGAAAACTTAAAAATTTTTTTAAATGTTTCGACATTTCTTGAAACGTTTTAATAATCGTTCAGGAAAAAGTCAGAGATTTTGAAAAAAAATTGAATAGTTAACGTCTCTTTTGTTCTGAAACCAGTTTTTTCCAAATTAATTTTCTAAATTTTTTTGAATTCTTTTTAAATCTTTTAGGGTATTTTAAGAAATTCCATTCAAATCATTTTAAGGTAGTTTAAAGGATTTTAAAGATTTGCGGGAAGAAATTTTCAAGAGCTTTAAAAAGGTGCAAGGAATTTCAAAATATTTGATAGAGCTCAAAATATTTTAGGGTATTTTAAAAGACTTACAGGAATTTTTAATAAATTTCAATACTTTTGGTGTATTATAAAGGACTTTAAAGATTTTTGGAGAATTATTAAAACACCGAAGGAATTTGCAATAGAATAAACGTTTTTTAAGGATTTCCGGAATTATATTTTCGCGAGGTTTTATAATATTGTATGCATTTCAAAGAATCTATTCGCAGAAAGTGAGGACCTGACTTTTTGTAAATTCACTCATTTGTGTCCAACTTAATTGATTAAAAAAATGGTTTAATTCATTCTGAAGTCTTTTAAACGCACCATAGATTCTTAGGCATTTCATTCGATTCTTTTAATTTCCCTTGAATTTTTCGGAACTATGAATTTACTGAATTCAATTAATTTTGTCATATATTTTAATTGTTTTCAATTTACCTATGAATTTCATTGAAGTCTTCTCATTTTCTTTCAATTCCTCTAAAATCCCTCGAATTGTACTGAAAACAGTAGCATTTTTTGGACTTTTTAAATTTAATTTCAATTTGTTCGAATTCACAAGATTAGAATTTTGGTCTTTAAATATTAATAGTCAGGGTAAATGAAAAATTAGTCAAGGAAAAATCAGGGAATTTTGAAAATGAAATTTTGAGTTCACCCTGTTTTACCGTATAAAATTAACAATTGACCGTGAGAATACCGAGAAATGACCGGGATGTAAAAATGTTCCATCAGTTCTTCTGCCGTCCTGTTTACGAATTAAATTTGTCCTCGGATGTATAGTTTATCTATCTCCGATTTTGGAAAACACTCGCGTGATGAAGCGGCAGCAATATTTTCTTGGCTTCACGCAGAGCCCATAATTCGTGTTATGGCAGTCCGTTCTGAGATAGAAAAGACGAAAGAAGCTCTTTACTTTCAGCTAAGTGGCCCGCAGTTCGTCTTCCGTAAAACGATACTGTCAGGAGAAAATTTATTGGATCGCGTGCTTCACTTTACTCAAGTTCAGGTCGATATTATTAACATGACCATTGAACATTAGGGCTTATCTAAAAAAATCGAAGTTTTTATTTTTAGTTCTAGAATGGATGGAAACTTCATTTTTCAAGTCAAAAATACTAATTTTTTATAATTTTAAGGCTAAACAAATTTTTTAGGAGGTTAGCAGAAAAATGTAAAAATAAAAAAATAAAATCCTTTTTAAGTCGACTTTCGCTAATTTCTTAGAGGTATATCGAGTTTTATCATTTTTAATTTTAAACAATTTCAAAAATGCCCTTGAATATTATAATGATCAGGAAAAGTGGCAAATTTTTATTGTTTAATGTTAATTTCACATTGTTTTATTCTGTTTATAAAATATTGCACGTTAAAAATGTTACAAGATTAAGATTGTGGTCTTTGTCTATTAATTATCAGAGAAAATAAAAAAATTGCTCTGGGAAAAGTTAGCGAATTTTGAATTTTCGACTAAATAAATGCAAATTTTTAACTAAATAATTGAATATTCAACGTAAAAGATGAATGATCTACCAAAAATTTAAGTTAAATTTTCAATTAAAAAAAATTAATTTCTTATTAAATTGAGGAATATTCGATCAAACTAATGATTTTTCGATTGAAAAGATAAATTTTCAACTAAAAAGGATAAATTTTTCAAACAAAAGATTAATTTTCAACGAAAATTATGGAATATTCAATTGAAATAGTTACATTTTCAGTTAAAAATATAAAAACATTGCACCAAAAAACTAATTTTCAAAAAGAAGTAATACATTTCAACTGAAAGATTAATCTTCAAATGGAATAGTTGAATTTGAAACCAAAAAGATAATTTTTCAACCAAGAAGATTTAATTATACACAAAAAATTTGATTCTCATTTAAAACAGATCTTTTTTCAATCAAAAATGGTATAGTTAAATTTTTAGTTAAAAAATTGAAGTTAAACCAAAAAGACCGATTTTGAATTAAAGTGATGGAATATTAAACTGACATAGTTAAATTTTCAGTACAGAAAATTAATTTGAAATAATGAAAAAAAATTTTAAACAAGAAAATAGTTAAATACTGTAATATAAATCTACTATTACAAATGAAGAATGATTGTTATTGAATTTTATATTTCAATTTCAAAATTGCAATATAAAATTGAATAGCCGTAAAAAATTCTCTGACAATTTAAGGTTTTTCAGATAGGGGTAGACACCAAATTCGAATTACGAATGAAGCATTTTTTGATACGCCCTAATGACCATCGTTGTGCATCCTCGATGAAGCATTTGCGAGTTATCGCTCGTATTCTACAGTTGGTTAGCTAACAATTAACAATAGTCTGATCTGGATTCAATTTCATTCATTGGCCTTATCCGCTTGAACAAATATAAGCCCAATCAAAGCAGAAGTTAACCAGGAGGAGGGGTTATTTCCTATTCGTTACTATGTAGTATTAATATAATAGAGACATCTAGTTTTTTTAGAGGAATTTATTGCATATTCTTTCTGTAATCTTTACGCATTTTTCGAAAAATGGCTTGTATTGATTCAACTATCCAAATGCTCGGTTATGTGCCAAATAGAATAAAAATCCATTAAAAAACATTCAATTGATTCGTTTACTTTTCACAAAGAGTACACAAACTCATGAAACAAATCATTACTTTTGTAACATTAGGGTCTTTTGTGTTCAACGATTCAACTACTTCATGAAAAGTTGAAATATTGTGTCAAAAATTGATTGAACATTCAACTTTTTTTGTTGAAAATTATCGATTTATTTTTTATTGAGAATTAATTTTATTATCTGCTTGAAATTTCGACAAGTTAGTTGACTGAAAAATCTTTCTTGGTTGAAAGTTCAACTCTTTTCTTGAATTCTCGTCTTTTCGGTTAACCAAATCCTCTTTTTGTATTTTTATCAAAAGAAAAATTCTTTTTTAGGAAATTTTGTTGCTTTTTTCGGGTTACAAAAGGGAACATTTTGTGGTGGCTGTCCAAATTTGGTTTTTAGAATCTTGGTTTTATTTTCAGGGATTCTGCACGTTAGTTTCATACTAAATTCAACAATTTAGTTAAAATTTTGTTTTCTTTCTTCGATTAATCGGTCTTGGTTGAAAATTGACTCCTGTCTTAAGAATTTATTTTTTATTTTTTTTTATGCTTGGTAGTTTTAGTTGAAAATCCATCTCTTTGGTTGGAAATGTAACTTATATCTGAAAATACAATGGTTTTGTTAAAAATTCCACTATTTTGTTAAAAATCCATCTTTTTGGTCAAGAATACAAGTGTTTTTGGTTGAAATTTAATCTTTTTTGTTTGAAACATCGGCTTTTTGTTGGAAAATTCATATTTTTATTGAAAATTTAACTACTTGAAAATTAAACTCCTTGGTTAAAAATTCATTTTTCTGGATAATATTCATCATTTTAGTTGAAATTTCAACTAATTGGTTAAAAAAAAGTGTTTTGTTGAAAATTCGACAATTTGGGAGAAAATTTATCTGTGTAGGTTAAAAATTCCACTGTTTAGTTAAAAATGATAAATTGGTCAATATAGTAACAGTGCATTAATTTTATTTAAAAGAATATAATATTCTCCTATTTTCATGAGAAGTGAAACTATATCCCTGTATTGAAAATTTTTTAATCCAAATTCCGCACCAACTCTTAATAAAGATTTAGAAAAAAGAAATCTACAAGCTTCATTATTCTAAATCATTTTTCTTTTGCATACTTATTTAATTATATGTCTAGTACATAACGCTTGAACGCTTTTGAATATTGCATGTGATGTTATATGTTAATGCACTGACAATGAATATATCATTTCAGGAGGAGGAATGCCGCCAGTCTCTGGACGCGAAGTACTCCCACCTGTCGGACGATCTTCATGTTGAAATCGCGTCTCTAGCTCCTCCAGCAGAGGCCCATGCTCGAATCGCTTTCGCTTTGGCGGAGATTCGCAAATATCTGATACCGGACAATAACGACACAATCCGTCAGGAGCAGATGCGCGAGATGGAATATGTGGGCGAGGACGGCATGATTATGGAGGAGAGAAGACCACCACCAGGCATGAGACCTCCAGGCATTCTCAGACCAGCTGTCAGACCACCACCGGGTATGCCACCCCGACAAGCTCGACGTAAGTGGCAACGTATTTATGTAAAATACGAAATTTCGTTTTTTTTTTCCATATTATTTTCCGTTTTCCCCTTTATTAAACTCACCAAAGAGCTGACAAATCTCTTCCACATCAATGAAAAGCTACTGGGGTTTCCATTCTTTTTCTACTTTACAGGGTGGCCGCTGGAACGGGAAATGACAGGGAATTTTTTGAAACCGGGAAATGACTGAATTGATATTTTAACCGGGAATTTTACAAATTTTTAGAAGAAAAATCTGCCCAATTATGATGTCATTCAGTTTACAATTCGTAATTTTGAAATCTTTTACTATGAAATTTATTCGTTTTAGATTTTTATTTTTCAGCGTACATTTTTAATTTAAAGAATTGTAAAATACAGTCTTCAAAACTTAAATGAGTAAAAATTAAAAGCGTTTGAAGTTGAAAATTTTTGTTTAAAAAAAACATTTTCATTTTATCAACTGTAAATATAAATTATTAAAAAAATTTTTTAAAACAAAAAGATTATAAATCCCTTCAGAATAAAAGAATTTTCAGATTTTTACGTTAAAACGTAAACTGTTTTATATCGAAAGTCTTAGCCTTGAAAAAAATGTAAATGCCTGAATGAAACTTTATAAACCATTTTGAACATCAAAATACCTTCATAATAATACATTCGTTATTAAAGGCTTTTATTAAGTTTAAATTATTTTATATTAAATTATATATATTCGAAATTTTTTAATTAAGCAAAAGTATAGCTATTTTATATTTAAAAATATTTTACTGTTTATTTAAGACGAGTAAATTGAAGTCGAATATTAAAAAATAAACAATCTAAAACTGAATTGTTTGCCATAGAAAGCGTTGTATTGTTAAAATTTTGAAGAGCTTTTGAACTTTGAACGTTACAATTTTAATTTTTCTATTTGAAAAATGTTTTTTTAAAAGTGAAATTGTTGAATTTTGAAATATAAATAACAACTGAACACTTATTATTTTTAGAAAAAAGTTTGAAATGATTTAAAATAACTTACACGAAGTGTGTGTGTCGACAAAATTCTGCAGTTTTTGCGGATTTCAAATAACAAATTTAGAAGCTTTTTAAGATTTGTGAAAGGCTTCGAAAGAATAAAAAAATATTCTCTTAAGATTTCTAGGAAAATTGAAAGTGATTTTTTTATTTCGAATAATTATTTTAAGAGAATACTTAAAAAGATTTCCACAGTTTCCTAAAAATTGTTGGAAAAATTTAATAAATTATTATTTTTCGCAATTCTTGAAAGGCTTCTACATTTTTTATTTGAAATATGTAAAAATCTACTATTTGTTTTAAATTTGTTTAATTTCAATTTGTAAATAATTTTTTTTCTACATAATAAAGCCGGATTTTTTAAAAATTGTAAGAAAATCCGATTAATTTAAAAATATATTGAGAATTTCTTTAAATAAACTTAATTTGAAAAAATTTTAATACCTCAAGATTTTGAAATAAAATGTTGAAGCCTTAAAGGACGTTTAAACTATTTCAACTGAAAATAATTTTACTTCTAATTTAAGAAGTGATTAGTTAATTTTTTTTTAATTTTCAATTCTTAATGTTTCTAGCTTAAAAAAGATTAAAATAATATAGTTTTGAAAATTGTATTGGTCATTGATTGATTATATAATTTACAACAGTGAAAATGATAACGTGGATTTGTATTTTTGGTTCTGAATTTGAATCTTTGAACTCTATAATTTATAAAAGTTGAAAATTCTAAATTTTGCTGTTTATCTGCATTTCGTTTAAAATTGTTCAATTGAAAAGTGTTCGTACCTAACTTCCATTTTATACATGTAAATTATTGAGTAATCAAATATAACATTTTATAATGTTTTTTAAAGAATTTCGTTGGATTTTAAAAAATTTGAAGGAATTTTAAAACGGTATGCAGGATATCGATGATATTCAAGAGAATCAAAGGGATTCAAACGGATTTCTAGAGAACTTGAGTGAATAGATTAATAAATAATGTTATTCATGAAATTAGTCTTCGAAGATCTTTTTATAAATTCGATCAGTATGGTTTGATTTTAAAAATAGTAAGTCAATTAATAATAATTAATAATCAATCAATAATATTGTTTAATGTAAATTAAATGTAAATCAGTAAATCTGTTTTTCATATTTTTAAATGCGTTTATTTAGTTTCTTATTCAATAAATAAAGTGTAATTTTATTAAAAAGATAAAATGGTCAAGGGAATTTATCAATTTAATCGTGCTAATGTTAGTTTGTAACTTTTCTGTTTTCCATTCCAAGTTTGATAGTATATATATAAAGTTTAATTAAACGTCGCGTTGGGAAAATAACAGAATTTAGTTCGGGGACATTAAACTCGGTTACATACACTAATAAACCGAATTTTATCTAGATCGATTTTCATATAATGTAGATTTCATTTAAGGACCCTTGCCCATTTTATAATCCACCTTTCTACACATATGCATAACAATTTCCATGCTTCAAGCAACGGTTGAGTGGAGCTCTCACGGGAAGAATTCCGTGGGTGATTTGAGAAAATGTGCAAAAGTGGTTTCTTGAAGAAAGTTGAGAATCTTGAAAAGCGTTCGCTTTCATTTGATTTCAGTGGACTCTCGAGAAAATATCGTTGTCATCCTTATGAATAACGACTTGCTTTCATTTATCACAAAAACGCGAGAGAATCTTAGAGTTAAGAGAGTGGCACTTACAAAGAATCGTTTTATTCACTCTGTTCGAATATCTCATATCTGAAGGGTAGTAGTAAAGGGATTGAAGCAACACCATCGATATCTTGCGTCGTCTATCGACAGCTGGCGACAGCTCAGGTCGAATTTTCTCACCGCCACTACGGAGATATATAGGATGTTGGCGCGGTATTCTTTGGACTTGTGGTTAACTGCACTTTGCACTAACATATAAGATCGACACTGTCATTGATCTGCTTGTACTTTTTTTTTCGACAGCCATCCTTCCACCACCCCCTGCTCGCGGACCACCAATCACTCGTCCAGTGCCAGCGAAAGCAAAGGTCTTCTCTATTCTGGATCGTGCAAGGGCTGCCATGGACCAATCTTATGGGTAATTATTATTTTTTTATTATTTTATTATTATTTTTAATATAACCAACAGTCGCAAAAGGTGTGAAAATTACTGTATGGTGGTAAACATGCTACAAGTCAGCAAGTTACTGAAAAGTTACGATATTTGTAAATCTTAGGGTAACTTTGTTACTTTTATAAGAAGTAACTTGTAGCTTAGTGATGATCTTTGCAGTGACTAGAAACTTAATTTTAGTTACTTTGAAAGTAAATTTTTTAAACTAAGAGAAACTTTAAAAATCTCAGTGTGTGTTATTTAGATGATTGAAGATCATTTTTAGGGCGAGGAATCTCAGTACTGGATTTCAGGAAAGAAAAATTACAAAAAGTTAAGGTTTTATCATCGATTAAAATTAAAGCTTTCTTGATTTTGAGTTCATCAGATATTTCAAACTAGATTAACTGTCAGAGGAACTCTCAAGATTGTTTTATTGAGATTTTGATTAAATTTTAAATTGATAAATATATATAAATCAATTCTCACAAATATTAAAGATAAAAATGTAAATGGTGTTAATAATTCCTTAATAATAAACTTAAGTTTAATTCTCATTTTTATATAATATTAGCATAACATGCAAATATTCCCCATTAGTTTCCTCTTAAAGGCCTCGAAACAGTTTGGATCCTTGCAGAATGAAAAAGACCGATAAAAAATGAAGAAGGGAGAGAGCGATGGTGTGTGGATGTCTCCTTCTTTTTTCAATTGCCATATTCATTGTCTGTAATGAGTCGCATTACAGTATTATTTGAAAACATATTTCTCTTATTGTAACTCTTTTTGTGCAACTATTTTTCATAAATTCATTTTCTTGATTGTTTTTGTTTATTAGCAGTATTTTAAGGAACATAATTCATTTAAGCATCCTTGTGCAATATCTAGCATAATTTGGGTTTTTTAATGTATGTTGTAATAAAAAAATGTACTTTCAAAAATTAAACAGAGACATTAAGCCATAGACCATCTGTCATTCTCTAGCGTACGGTTCTTTTCCTGTTCTCGAAAGTTATATTCTTGGTAAACTAAACAAAACAACTATTGGTTAAGGATTCAATTATATTGTTGAAAATTCGTATTTTTTGCTTGAATTCAACTGATATGATTGTAAATTAGATTATTTTTGGATGAAATATCGAGTATGATATTTTCCATTGAGAATGCAACTATTGTGGTTGAAAATTCATGAATTTTGGTAAAAAGTTGAACTGTTTGGCTGAAAAGTAACTTATTTTATTGAAAATTCATATTTTCGGCTAGAAAATGAAACTGTTTTGTAGAAAATTCGTCTTTTTGGTTCGAAAATTAAACAATTTACTGGAATTTTTTCTTGTTTGGTTCAAAATTCGGCTTTTTCGTTTCAAAATTTATCTCTTTGATAACAAATTCTCAAATTTTTCAGTTGAAGGTTCAACTATTTTGGCGAAAAACTAATTTGATTCGGTTGAGGATTCATTGAACAATTGTTTTTATTTATATATTTTTTTAATTCAACTATTTGGTTTCAAATTAAAACCTTTTTTGTTCATATTTTTTGTTTAAAAATAAAACTGCTTAGTTAAAAGTTGAACTACAGTTTTTGTTAAGAATTCAATTTTTCGGTTGAGGATTCATAATTTTAGGTGAAAATTTATCTCTTGATGAAAATTTAACTTTTGTTTCACATTCATTAGAAAATTTAACTATTTGATAAAAAATAAACTTCTTGGTTGGAAATTTAACTTTTTTGTTGAAAATTCGTCTTTCTGGTTTGGAAATTTTTGAAAATTAAAAATGGTTCCATCTTTTCAGTTAAAAATGTATCTCTTTTCGGTTGAACATTAATTTTTTACTAAAAATTCAACTATTCAATTTTTGGTGGAAATTGATCTTTTTTAGTTCAGTTTAAAAAAATCGTTGGTTGAAAATTCATCTATTCCTGTTGAAAATTAAATTTTTTTTAACTGGAAATTTAACTATTATCAATTGTTGGTTAACGCTGATATTTTTTAGTGCAAAATTCAAGTATTTGGTGAAAAATGCAATATTTTTAGTTGAAAAGTCAGAAATATAAAGCGGTTAAAATCTAAATATTTCGCAAATAAATTGAAAACGCGCTTTTTGAAAAAAAAAAATGATTTGAAGTTGGAGAGGCGCATAAATATTCCCAAAATTATATTTTTCTTGATATTTATTTAAAATAAGATCATTTGACCGAATAGCAATTTGTGCATAATTTACCTCACATTTATGTATCCGGATTGCTATTTTTTCTAAATTTCTTCCTGAACTACAATTTGTCATAATTTCTATATTTCCGAATTATCATTTGAAATAATATTTATTTTACGTAATTGTAATTTGACATATTTTTTGTAATAGCGAATTACTAATTAACATAATTTTTGATTTTCCGAATGGCCGTGTGGTATAGTTTGTATTCTTTTATTTGAACGAAACGCAATTTTTCATAATTACTATGTTATAAAAACTGCTGGCAACATAAATTTTATTCATCTGGTCGAAAATTCAACCGTTTTATTGAACATTCGTCTTTTTGGGTATAAACTTGGTCCTTTTGGATTGAAAATTCATCTTTTTATAGAAAATTCATATTTTTTGGTTGAAATTGAATTAGTTTTCATTAGAAAGTCTACCATTATATTTTTGGTTCAGAATTAATCTTTTCGGTTAGAAATTTTACTTATTTAAAAATGTAATTATTTTGTTGAAAATTCAACTATTTTCTTGCAGTCAACTCTTTTGGTTACAAATTCAACTATTATTCTTCTATTCTAATGATCAGAATTGAAAATAGAAAAATCGAAGTTTAAGGCTATCGATTTTCAAAATTAAAAGAATTAAAAATTGGGAGTTTATAAATAGAACCACTTGTTTTGATTTTTGTAATCTTTATTTCCAAATTAAAATTTATATACAAATTTTAAAGCTTGAAACTTATATTCAATTCAATTTATTCTCTCATGTATGCTCTGGTAGGTTTTTACATATACAATAGCTTGAAATTTATATTAGAAAGGATTTAAAGTTTTCATCATTTGATTTTTATAAAATTTCTGCTCTAATTAAAGCGATGGCGTCTGCAATAATTATTTTAGATTCAATACAATCAAATATTTGTAATTTATATTTAACCTATACACTAAGAATAATAATTGGAATATTTCCCTCGATTCTGTCAATCATTTTTAACCATGCAGGAATTTTTTTAGAGCAGTAGTAAATGTAAAAGCGTATTTTGTTTTAGAAATACAATAAATTGTCATGTGATTCATTTCGATAAGATATAAATTTTTTATTCAAATGTGTATGGGAATTTTTAAAATTCTGCGGGGAATGTACGGGAATTTTATCGTAGGTCTCCACTGAACAAATCTTTGAGAGCGTAAATATTTTAAAAATAAACTTCTCGTCCGGTTGACGATATGAAAATTGGAGTGTCAGGATATACGTGCTTGGTTATTTTCGAAAGCGCTTCTGCGAAATTCGGTCCACTGTTGTATTTCGTTGTGAATATTACGACTTGACATAAAACCACTACGGAGATTTTGTGGCCGGTGCCATTGTCTTCATTCTCTCACAATCTGTAAAACGGAATACCAAATCTTTCTGTTCTCCCATGTGTTAGCCTTCCGAATTTTATAGCGTGAAAAGCAAAACCATTAGCTGTAGAATTTTTATTGTTTACCAGGAAACGAGCACGCCAGCTACGCGCGTGATTTTTTTTTCTCACACACTTTTTAAATTAATATCAATACATAATTTTTGTATATCATAGCATCTATTATATAAAATAATAGGTAAGAAACGCAGAGACAACACTTTTGATAATTGACGAAAATTGATGTATAAAACAAAAACATTTTTTGTATAGGGACTGCGAATAAATTATTTAAACTTTTTTTTCTGCAATTTTTTTGCCGGCTTAATTTTATTTTGTTACTCTATTTAGGGGGTATTTAAAAGTAACGTAAGACGAAGTGGGCTGATGGGCGGGGGTTTAATCTTACTGTTTCTTATGAATTAAAATAATAGTAACTCAATTTTTCTCCAAGTATTGGAATAAAAATTTTATCCAAAATGTTGAATTTTCGAACCAAAGAAGACGAACGTTCTAACAAAACATTAAAATTTTAAACTAAAAATATGAACTTTTAACCAAGAAGATTAATTTTCTACCAAAAAAGACGATTTTTCAACAAAATACGTAAATTTTCAACTAAATAGTTGAATTTTCAACCAAGAAGATCAATTTTTTTTACCATAAAGACGAAATTTCAACAAATTATGTAGATTTTTAAGCAAATAGTTGAATTTTTATACTGGAAAAAAATGTAAATTTCTAACCAAAAATTGAATGGTTAAATTTTCAGATAAAAAAATGAATTGTTAACACAAAAAAAGGGAAATGAATTTTCAACCAAAATTATGAATCTTCAATTCAAAAACATGCATATTTGAGAAAATAGAATTTTCAAAAAAGGAATAGTTGATATTTAAACTAAACAGATTTTTATTTTAAATCTTAACACAACAAGATATTCCTTAAGATTGTAAATCATCTTTAAAAAATGCCAGCATAACCTAGAATTGTTAAAAAAATGTTATTTTTGAAAGCTAATGCTTTTTCATTAAAAGTTAATTAACAATAACAATTTTTTATTTTAAAAAACACTAACATAACAAAAAATTATTCCAAATTGTAAATCTTCTTTGAAATATTTGAAGTGGTTTGAAATATAATTTTCTACAAGCAATATATAATTTTAAAAGGTTCTAACTCTTCTTTAAATCATCATTATTTTTGTTTGAAAATACTAATTTTAATGTAAAACAACAATGTGGCTAACATTTTTTGTTAAATTATAAATATTCTGCGAAATATAATTTTTTTTAAATTAAAAATACAAATAATATTTGACGAAAAACCTTAATATGACAGAAAATTGATTAGAATTTTCAATCTTAAAAATGTAATATTTTGAACTTTGAAATCTAATTATTTTTGTTTAACTATGTCAATTTCTAGTTAAAAAACGCTTAAAAATCGAAATTCGTAAATTCTTGAAAAGTTTTTAATGTTTGAAATCTAATAATTTGTTATTAAAAGTGCCCATTTCCGGTGATGTTTTTTGCTTAGAAATATCAAGTTCTGGTTTAAAAAAAAAACTAAAAGAACCTGACATGTTTAGAAACTTTACATCTTCTTCGAAACTTTATGGTTTTATATTAAAATTCTTTTTTTATACTAATTTCCTGAAAAAGTACAAGCACAAAATATTTATGATATTTTTAGTAATTTATGAGACAATTTGAGTTTTAATTCAACCATAAGGATCTTATTTGTGATTTTTTCTTTTACTTTGGGAAAAATTCATCATTTTCATTCATAAAAGCTCATTTTATTCCTTAAAGGATTCTTTAAAATTCTATTCGAAATATTTGTATTAAATATTACTCAGCAAAGTATTTAATTCAAAAAAATGAGTAAATGAAAATATATATCATACGTATTGTGCGTACGTATCATTTCTAAATAAAATTGTTTCCATAAAAATGGGACGAACGTCTCACGAAATAGAATAAGCTTTTTTTAATTAAAATTGATTTAGATATATTACTTTTGCCTAAAGTGAATGAGAAAAAAATTCAAATAACAATGTAAATTTAAATAAACAATGTATGATATTTTCTGCTTTATTGAAAATCCGTAAATTTTTTAGGGTTGATTTAGATTTTACGAAAATCTTTTATCTCTCTCGAACTTTTATGTCCCGCTATTTTTCTGAATAGGTGAGCGATAAGTTTTCCATTATCACTGCCTTTTTTTAATAACCAGGAAGGAAGGTAATGCTTGTGCATCAACCTCGTTGTAGTCATATCCGAACCGGGAATATGGACTATCAAAAATAATTACCGGCCATGTACATGTACAATGGTCTGAAGATTAGTGATTCGAAAATGTTCTTTGCTGAATGTGCATGTACGTGCAATCTGAGCCACGATATTAAAAGCAGATGGTGATTTAAAATGAAAACCAGACATTAAAATTATTTTGTAAATGTCCCCCATCGTCACCACCAATTATACCATAAGTGGCAGTCAAGTACGATTAAAGATTCATCTCTTTCTTTGAAAATTTCACTATTTTATTAAACATTCGTTCAATTTTGGTTGAAATTTTTTTTTCAAATCCAATCTAAATATTTCATTTTTGCTTGTATATTCTTTTTGCTCTGTTTAGTCGTCCAGAAAAATTGGGGTCGTTGAAAAGGTGGATGGACTAGCCAAGTCCAATTGAAAATTCTTAGTATTTAAACAAGTGTAAACGCTCCTTGAAACATTATAAACTTCTTAAAAAGTTAAAATAATTTTAAGATAATATAGTCATTGTCATTATTTATTAATAATTAATTCATTTTTAATAATTCATCAATTGACTTATCATTATTAATTAATTATTATATTCATATTTATTAAATTTTAGATATTGTTTCAGTCTACAATTTGAGAATTTGAAAATTTTTAATTAAGAAAAAGATCGATTCATTCAAAATCAGTAATTAGACCAAAAATATTCGAAACTAAACACGAATATAAAATAAAATTTGAAACTGACAATTTTAATTGTTCTATTTGAAAATTTTCAATTTGTAAGTATAATTGTTGAATTTTGTTGTATAAATAAATATTAAAAAACTATTATTCCTTAAAAAAAATTCGAGTAAGTTGAAAAAATATTTTGAAGTTGTAAAACAATTCACATATAATGTAAAATTTCTAATTATTTCAAATAATTTAAGCAAAATATCTATGTATATTAAAAAAATTCGACTATTCGTACAGAAATTTCGTTGGAAACATCCCTGAATGGTCTAATGCAAAACAAAATATCGATTTTTGCAGATTTCGAACAAAAATGTAGAAGCTTTGTAAGAATTGTGAAAGACTTCAAAAGAATAAAAACATTTTCATAAGATTCCTAGAAAAATTAAAAATTATTTTTTATATTAAAAAAAAAAACTTTTAAAGGACGTTAAAAAAATTAGGAATTATTTTAGAAAAAATTCAAATAATTCAAAGGATTGTTCACGTTATTAAAAAAATGCAATCGCTAATTTTTTATTTTTTCTAGCCTAAAATTACTTAAAATTATTTGCAGCTTGGTTTTTACTACTTTAAATAGTAAAATGTTTAATTTTGGAGTTGAGTTTTTTAATTGCATTGACCGTGAAAAATATTTGTTAACTGAGAAAAAAACCGGGAAATGACCTGAAATTTTTTTCTTTTATTAAAACGGCCACCCTGTGAACTTTTTTGTCGAAAATTCAACTGTTTTCTAAAAAAAAATCTTCTTTCTCATATGTAAAAATAGAATCTTTTGAATTATTGATCTATAGGTTCGAAATTATAAAAAAATATTAATGATTAAACGTTTGACTAACACTAAGAGCGATTTTTCTGAATGATATCAAAGGTTACAGTCTTTCTAAAAGGAATAGTAGTTCTCTAAAAATCTCCAACTCTTTTAGTGGACTTTCGTGTAATTTTCTTGAGCAAGATATTCTGATAAAGACAACGACGGAAATGTACTTTAGATAGCGGCCATTGCTAATTCTTGAACATAAAGATTTTATCACAAATTTTATTACTGTGAAGAAAAGAGCGACTTTACCTACTTTTATGTACTCTATGAATCTGAGTCGACTACTTTCTTATTCTATGGATACTTTTAGAGTTGCTTTTAAAAGAACCGTGTATCGATTTCTATTAATTTTTACTACTCTCGTAATTGCACGTTAAATGGTTTTATTTATTTTTTTATTTTTAGCGAGGAAATGTACCAACAACCTCCTGGCAGATACCAATCTTACGAGTACGAGGATGAAACTTTACCTCATGCATCACATGAATATTACGAAGCACCGGAATATCCAGGTAAGCTAAATAAATCAAAATGTATCAAGTGCTATACATTGATATTCTACGAATCGAAACAAAAATTAATTGGTTACTTAAATAGTGAAATTTTTCCAATACAATGAGAATTTAAAACAATTTATTCCAAATTTAAAAAAAAAATACAACAAAAAAAACAAAAAAAAACTTTTACAGAGGCAAAGGTCTATTAATTCCTTGCGTTTGTAATTCTTCATAAAAACTAAACTGGCTTGTCATTCGCGCCTTAAATACTGAAATTAACTCCCTAACTGTGATAATAAGGTTTGCTTAATTACAGACAGAGGAAAATATAAATGGAATAAAACTTGATTGATGTAAAAATGAATATTTAAAAGGATAGATATAAGTAAAATTTGTATTCATAATTAGCGTAACAAGCTAATTACGTGTATAATAGTTAGTTACTAAACTTCTCGAAAAGCGCGCGTAAGACATAGCTAATCTTATTTCAGGGTGGCTGCAGGTCAGGGAATTTTTTTTCGCCAGGGAAAGTCTGAGATTTTGAAACAAACATTGCAAAAGTTGGGGAATTTCTGTAAGAAGAACTTTATGTAATTTCCAAGAATGATCAGGACTGCCACAGTCTATTTTTAGTCACTTTTTCACTTTAGCATCTTTTCTTTCTATGCCTATTTCTGATTTTTGTTGATGGCTTTAGAAATATTTTAGAGTATTTTAAAAGAGCTCTCAAATTTGAAACAGATTTGTATATATTTTTAAGGAATTTAAAGATTTTAAATGTGTTTATAACAATACAAAGGAATTTTCAAGATATTTAAAACATTTCAAGGGATTTCAAAGGATTTGAAATATGTTAGGGTATTTTAAGAAATTCCGATAAATTTTGAATAGATTTTAATCACTTAAATTGATTTCAAATTATTTTTAAAAAGTGCAAGGAATTTTTAAAAGCTTAACAAGTTTCAAGGGATTTCAAAGGATTTGAAATATTTTCGGGTATTTGGAAATGTTTTCTAGAATTTTCAATAGCTTTAGAGAGTTTTAAAGTTCAAAAAATTTCAAAGAATTTGGAATAATTTATTTAGAATTTTTTAAAACATTCCAAGAGAATGTATAAGATTTTCGAGGATTTTAGGAGATTTTAAAAGTTCTCAAGGTATTTTAAAACATTTTTCAGGGTTTCAAAAAA
>NC_046659.1:85426100-85483532 GCF_010883055.1 Belonocnema kinseyi | reverse complement strand
AAGTCATTTTAGAAAAATGTACAGTATTTAAAATATTTTGGGGGATTTTTGAGAGATTAACAAAGTTTGATGATATCTCAAAAAATGTAAAGGAATTGAACTATTTTAGGGTACTTTTTAAAAATTTCAAGGAATTTTTAAGAGCTTAACAGAATTTCAAGCGATTTAAAAGGATTTGAAGTATTTTAGGTTATATTTAAAGATTGCAAGTAATTTTTTTATAGATTTCATTCATTTGGAGAAATTTCAAAGAATTTGAAATATTTTAGTATATTTTAGAAGATTCCAAGGCATTTTTAAGAAATAAAAAAAATTCCAAGAAATTTTTCAAAGCTTTTTAAAATTTTAAAGGGATTTCCAAGAATTTTAAATATTTTAGGGTATTAAAAAAAAATTCAAGGAGTTTTAAAATATTTGAAAGGATTATAAATATTTTGAGAGTATTTTTAAACATTCCAATACATTTTCATTTTATTTCAGTAATTTAATGGGATTTCAAAGGATCACAAATATTTTCAAGAGATTTTAAACATATTTAAGGGATTTTCAAGAATTTAAAAGATTTAAAAAGTGTTTCAGGCGGTTGTAAAGAATTTTGTAGAATTTCGAAAGATATGGAACTATTCGGCATGATCTATAATGTTTTAAGTTTTTTTCAATTTTTCCAAGGAATTTTACCAGATTTTCGAGGATCTCAATGATTTTACGGACATTCAAGAGGTCTCAGACTATTTTAATAAATTCACCAGAATTTTAGGAATTATCAGATTTCTTAAAATCTTACGAGATTTTAAAATATTTTAATGGACTTCGCAAAATTTATTAACAAGAAGTGAGTGAGGGATTTCGTAGAGTTTCAAAGATTTCAAGAGGTTTTACAATATTTTTTGTAATTAATTTGAAGGCACTTGGAATTCGTCCAGAATTGTTATTAATTTATCCTAGATTCTTTTTAATACTTTGACGTTTTTTTTCTTGAACGTTTTGAATTCTTCAAAATTCACTTAATTCAATAGATATTTTTTAAACGACTTTTAGTTTTTGATTAATAGATCTTTGGAGTCTTGTAAAATCATCTTGAATTTATAAGCATTTCATCACATGTGTTTGAATGTCCTTGATATTTTTGAACCCATTACAAACTTACAGAATTTAACTTTGAACTTAACTTGAATGATTTGAAGTCTTATGAGTAGGATTATTTTTCATTCTTTTTAAGTTAAATTAGGCTGTGGCAGCTGTGTGAATAATACATGGAAAATTTATAAATTTAAATTTAAAAAATGTGTATTCTATTTATAAAAGGTTCTATATTTTAACGGCCGTCAGAGAAAAGGAAAAATGATGGAATTTTGAAAATGAATTTCTTCGGCCACCCTGTATTTGGAATAAATACAATTGAATTTAATGTTAAAAAATAATTTACCTATTAAAAATGTACGCTTAGCATGTATGTAATTAATTGATGTTTCTTCGGTATTGTCCGAAAACTTTAATAATGAAAATACCTCAATCCATGAAATTCGCAGACGAATCATCAAGCCGCGCATGGAAATCTTACAAGACAACAACAACAGCAGGCACGGGCGCGCGCTACCGCACAGCTCCGTATACACGACCCTCCAAGTAAAAATTTCCTTAAAAACAAACTCAAAACTAACAAACCCCACCCCTTATATATTCAATTTAAAATGTTCCTCTACGTTCTTATGAATTTCTCTTGCCTATTTTCACTTCGCAAACTTGGTAATGCAGGTAACGATTTTTCTGTCTATACGTGTCAGATTTTGTTTTGAGAGAGACCATTTTTTATATTTTAAACAGCCCTTTTCAATTGATCTTCTTAAAAAAAAAAAGAAAAACTGGATCTTGAACTAAACAACGCGCACCTCCCACCTTCCTTTTCCCAACTTTCCTTTTTTTCTTTTTTTTTCTCCCCTTAATATATTTTCAGACCTCAGATGCCGTTCAAACAACCAGCGTACGGAATGGGTAAACCGGGAGGTGGACTTGGAAACATGTAACGCGATTACATGAAATACGTAATGAAAGCAGCGCGAATCAACCCTTATTTAGAACATACGGGATTCGCATGATTTTTTTTTTTATTTTAAACGAAACTTTGTTTTATTTCTCAATGACAAAATATGATAACCATAATTCTCCTTAATCTCCTGCTAAACCGTGAAATCGCAGCATGGATATAATTAAACACGACGGCTCAAGAGGATGAGAGAGGATGAGAGGCGTCTAGCATAAAACTTATCTAATAAATTAAGATGAACTGTTTATGTTAATACCGATTAGGGATAAGACTATAACGGAAGACTCGGCGTTATGTAAGAAAAACCCGTGAAAATGTCGAAACATGTAAAAATAATGAGGAATTTAAATATGATAAAAAGCATGGGTCATCAAAACTAAAACGAAATAATGAATTGATAATATTAATTCTCTTTAAGCACATGTTTCAATTGCGTAAATCCGAGCGAAACCGTTGCAATAAACTTAATGTCAATCATTGTAATTAACCATGCTGCGAATTTTAAATGAATGATTTTAATGATAAGCCTGATGATAAGTATCGTAAAAATGAATAATGGTCAAAATATTCCACATCAATTAATGTAATCTTCAATGTAGACTAGTTCCATTTAATGTGTAAAATGATTATTCAGTGTATAATATTGTTTGTTACAAAAATCCTAATAGATTTTTGTACAAAAAATTATGATAACTTACCACAGCATGTTTAAGTAAAGTAGGAAAACAAGCGGTTTGCGAAATACATTTAGTAATCACACAAATACCTTCAAAGGTCAACTAATTCAATATTCACTCAGCGAATGTAAGTGTCATAATTATGAGAAATAAACATGAAATAATAAAAAGAACTGTAAATACTTTCTTATTTCTCAATCTAATATCAAACTATCAACGGGATAAATAATTTTCGAATCTTTTGTATATACTTTCAGATATTATGTCTAGCAATAAAATATGTACAGGCCTCGAACTCACCACACTATTTACACTAATGGACTTTTTTCAGCAATGACAATATATTTTTTTTATTATTTCGAAAAAATTACACTGAAGACCCTATTTTATTTACAATTTTCCACTAATGCTACTAATTATTTATCTTTTCTCGGATACATTTTTTTAACTTTTTCGCTCTTTGGAAAAAATAATATGTCTGCCATGTCGGCGAACGATAGCATGCCCGAAATTTGTCTCAATGGCTCATTAGGGGCTATGTATAAATTACGTTGGAAGTTTTTTTTTCTGAAATTTTGAGCCAATAATTTTTTTCGTGAATTTAGGGGTAATCCAAAAATTATATTATATTTAAGGGGCGAATTTCTAATGAAATAGTTGAATCCTTACCCAAAATAAGTTAATTTTCAAACAAACAGTTGCGTTTTTCACAAAAATATATGCACCTTCCACCAAAAGAGATGAATTTGAAAATCAAAAAGATGCATTTGCAACAAAAAAGATTTGTCTACGAATAAATTTTAAAAAATCAATTAAAAATGTTCAATTTTTTAGTAAAAAAAAATAAGCTTTCAACAAAACAGTTGAACTTTCAACTAAATACTAAAATTTACAACTAAAAAGAGTATTTTTCAACAAAATATAACTTCTCGTCATTTTATTTGAAAATTCATCTCTTCAATTTAAAATTAATTTTTGAGCTAAAAATTCTAATTATACTATTTTTTGTTGAAAATTCAAGTATTTGTTTGAAAATTCGTGCATTTGGTAGATCTTGTTTGAAAATTCATCAACAGCTTAAAAAAGAAACATTTTGTATAAAAAACGTTATCTCACTTTACTGAAAAATCTATCGTCATTGAAAATTCTTCTTTTTAGGTTAAAATCTCAACTACTAAATTTTTCGTTTAGAATTCTTCTTTTTGATTGGAAATTTAATTATTAGGTTGAAATTCCAGTTCAATATTCTATCATTTTAGTTGAATGTTCATTTCTTTGGTAAAAAATGGAACTTTTCAGCATAGAATTAATGTGTTTTTATCAAAATTAGGCTTTTTTGAAGACAACAAATTTTTATTGGTTGAAAAATAGAAAATTCCGGTTAAAGATTAATCATTTTAGTTGAAAATTCATACTTTTTGGTCGAAAATTTGGATATTTTGGAAGAAAATCATTCTTGTTGGTTGAAAAATAAAAATGGAAAAAGATGAATCATTTTAGTTGAACATTCGTACTTTTTGGTTGAAAATTCAACTACGATGTTGACAGTTAAACTGTTAACTACGTTGAAAGTTATTTTATTTAACATTCTTTTTCTTAGTGAATTTTTTTAACTGAAATTTTAAGTTGTCTATTTTTGGTTTGAAATTTATCTTTTTTATTTGAAAAGTCATGTATTTTATTGAAAATACTTTTTTTATGATTAAAAATTAATCTTTTTGTTTGAAAATTTATCTAGTTGAAAATTCTTTTTAATTATATGTATGAAGATTCAATATTCAATATTTCAATCCCATATACTCTAGGAGCCACGAGTAGAACTTGTATGCCGTCATAGGTCCTGTCGATTTCGATGTGGCATCTGGTGTAGAATTTTCTGCTGATTCCGAAAATCCACGGTGTTTCTGCGAGAAATGGGTCAATTTTGAGATAATCGCATTTGAATTTTTTTTATAAATCAAGTTACTTTAATTGTTAATGCATAAGATGAACAATCAAAGCAAAAACGTCGGAGGAATTGAAATGCATCATTTTCTACGCAAATATTCATCCGGCGTCAAAAAGTTTGAAACAAAAGTGTTACTACTTGGCCAGGCGGAACTTTTTTTTAATGTATAAGTTTTCAATAAAAGTGAAAGACTTCGAAAATTCGACGATAATATAGATGAAAAAAATCTATACAACGTATAAGGTGTCGTTTTTCTCGAAACGAGTTGATTTTATTGAAAAATATAATATAATTATATAAAAATATAATTCAGAAATAATTAGAAACTTTTTTTTATAAAGTGCCCTATAGAAATGTTGAAAATAATTTTTAAATAGCTATTCTCAGACATTAATAAAAATTAGCGGGTTTATATTATTGGGAATGGTGGTCTAACATTTCGCCACATGGTGCCGAAAAATGGAACTAGAAAGAGTAGGTACAATTTTCAACATGCATTTTAGTTTTTCTATAAAAGTGTTTTTACGATTGTTTTGTGTAGTATAAAAACATAATTGAATACTAAAAACAAATATTCATAAAAAACAAGTAGTTTTAGGTAGAATTTCCATCTTATACAGTTAAAAAAAAAACACATTCTTGTGAAATAGGTTTTTAAAAAATACAATTATTTTAGGTGAGTTTCAATGCATTGGAATTCTAAATAAACTGTAATTAATGCATGTAATGACAAAGTTTGTCCATATTTTGCCAAGAATACGGATAATAGACGACTGGAATTTAAATACGAATTCGTACCTAACTTTTAGATCAGAATATTTAATAATAAATATATCATGTATAAATTGATAACAATTTACTTTTTAGTTCATTTTTGATTCAAAATAAGTCCATTTAAGTTTATAATCTTTTGAAAATCACAATAAAGAGAACAATAATTTTTTTTATATTTCTGTAAAAAGTGTGGGTTTTCGGTGTATAATATGTCAATTCCATTGAATTATCCGATAAATTCTTAAAACACTACAAAAAATGGTTAAAACACTTTACGCACAAATTAAAATGCATCTTTAAAATCCTGCCTATTCTTTCTAGTTTGAATTTTTGTCACCAGATGGCGTATCTCAGTTTAAACATTCCCAATGCCATTAATATCTAATAGCCAGCAATTAAAAAAAAAACACTTTGCTTATACATTTAAAGTAATAAATCTGAGATTATTATAGATAAAGTTCATAAGAAAATGTCTTCAAGGGAAGGAACTGAAGATGCTCCATTCCAGGATTTTAATAGAAAGCAGGTAAATTTGTCCACAAAGTTGTTAATCTAGCCATTTAATTAATAAAAATGTATGGAAATTATTGAGCTTAACTGCAACTTTCTACTTCAGAATCTGAGATCGAGACTGCATTTATTATGCTCCTAGTTTATACTATAATTGTTTTTTCTGTAATTTTTGAAAACCAATATTTTAGTGCCTTTTCATACTATTAGCTTGATTTTTGTTACAAGATTTCACTTATAATTACCAAAGATATCATGGTATAAATTTAATGTATTTAAGTATTTGCATTAACTTGGTAAATAAATAAATTTGAATGAAGAGCTCCAGATAAAAGTTATAGTGCTCAGTCAAAATAGTAAGTTTTGTATCTTGACATTTTAAAATAAAATCAACCCTTTTTTTTGGAGAAAAACGACACTTTATTCCTTTTATAGATTTCTGTCATCTATATTGTCGTCGAATTTTCGACGTCTTTCACTTTTTTTGAAAACTTATACATTGAAAAAAGTTCTGCCTGGCCAAGTAGTAACACTTTTGTTTCAAACTTTTTGTCGTCGGATGAATATTTACGTAGAAAATGATGGATTTTCTATTCCTCCGACATTTTCGCTTTAATTGTTCATCTTTTGCATTAACAATTAAAGTAATCGAAAACCGACTGAGGAACTTTTTGTTCGTAAACATATACCCCAGACGACCGTGAAAGAAAAATGGTAAAAATCATAAAATTGTAAGCGGGCTACTTGAACAATTAAAAAAAAATCAAATGCGATTATCTCCAAATTGACCCATTTCTCGAATAAACACCCTCGATTTTCGGAATCAGCGGAAAATTCTACATAAGATGCAACATCGAAATCGACAGGACCTATGGCGGCATACAGGTCTACCCATTTTCCATAATTTTTTATTTAAAATTAATTAATTTTGTTTAGCAAAAAAAAAAACAATGTTTTTACTTGAAACGTGGGAAATTGAAAACGGTTTGAATTTCATTGAATGTAGTAAGCACATTGATTAGAATGAATTATGCTCTTAAATTGAAGTGTAAGTATCGGCATTAATAATACTAAATAATAATAAAAATAAGTGGTCAAAAATAAATTCGAGGCGTTCACAATTTAAGAGTTTTTTTCAACTCGAGAATCTGTAAATAAACTTTTTTCAGAATAAAATTTCGAAAATAGAAAAAATTAAAAACTTCAAAAATTGATTACTTAAAATTGAAAGGATTTGAAATTTCATTAGCGCTTTTACATAATTTTTTTTTTTAATTTGATACTACTTTCAACTAAATTGAATGTCTCAAAGTTAAAACTGCTTAAATTGTAGAATATTACATCTTTATTACATTGCACAAAATTTTTATTGATTGCAGAAATTTGTCTAAGACAATTTTTAATATTGAAAAATTTGTTATTATGGATTTTAAAATTAAATATGTTTTTAATTCAAGGTAATAGAAATGCAAGGACTTGTGAATTCCTTGCTACTTCTTAATTTAATTTGAAAATTAAATTTTGCATTATTTGTAAACAAAATAGTTTCTAGGGAATTTAAATTATGAGTATAAAAAATTACAATTGCATTGAATATTTTATTTAACAAGGTCAAGGGTTTTGACAGTTTTGGGTCAAAACTGAGTAGATCCGACCTATTGGCCTGGGATCGCTGGTAGATACATGATCTACCTTTGGAGAACCCTGGACTTTAGAGACAAATTCCAGCAAGTTGAATATATTGATTGAATCACTAGAAACTGGAAAAAACCATTATTTACAATAAAACTGGAGAAACTCTGAATATTTCCATACCATGGAAATTGATGCCTGGAAAAAACTTAAAATTAGGAAATTTTGTTTCAGGATTTGAGTAAACACCCTGTAATTTAAAAAATATATTTAATAAAAACATTGTTCATTTTCACATCACATATTTTATTCTCTGTTTTCATTAATATATAAATTTATTACTTCTAAAATTTATGACACTATTTTTTCAAATTTGTGACACTATATATACTATTTTTGATATCTGAAGTGAGTCCGAGGCCTGATTTTAGAAAACTAGAAAATGATTTGCAATTTATTCTGGACGACGTTTGGTGATTTTGTTTCGAGTTGTGTTTTCTCTGGGCTAATTTGAAATATATTCTTATCAGGTGTATAGAAGATACCTGCAGGTCGCGTGGGAACGCGCTCTTGTGGTTCGAAATCTTCTTGGTCTCTGACTGAGCCATGGACCGTGAAGTACTTTAATGTGAGTATACTGCCCAGCCTGGTGTGTACGCTTTGCTCTTTGAATGGACCTTGAAAGGGGTCGTACGCCCAGAAAGGCGTGTCACTGAAGATAGTTTGAATATTGTACTGATGATGGTTGAATTCGCGGAAGGAGGAATCCATTGTTTCCAAGCCCGTAATTAATTTCATTTTATTCCAGTATGCCACAGTTTCGGTAATTATTACAGACTACTGACTTCGCTGTCCCCAGACTTTTATACTTGGAAAAATTATTTATTTTCTGCATTCAAAGGATTTTTATTAGACCGGGAAACCGAGAAATAATCGACGATTAGTTAGAAACTGAACTTTTTCTATTGATTGGCGAAACAAAAGTATCACTCATTCATACACAAATTAGTTGTTGCACTAAATTGGTCTAAAAATTTGATTGATGTACAAAAAAATAAATTCGTTTTTTTTTAATAATATTTAGAGGATCTGCACCAGCGTGGCCCTTATTTTTCACTTTTTGAATTTCTTTGTTTTCATCCCTCAGTTTTGTTCATGTACCAAAAAAATTCAAATTTGAGCGAAAAAGACCATGAATTTTCCCATTGAATTAACATTTGTTTCTATTTTAATTTTTAGAGAGAAAAATCTGTCCAACTTTGATTTAAACTGCTTTTTAAACAGTTAGTTAATTTAATTTTTTCAATTATGATATTATTCAGTTTTTAATGCGTAACTCGAAAATCTTTCACACTGAAAATTTTCCATTTCAGATTTCAATTTTTAATCGTAGATTTTAATTTATAGAATTTTAAGATGTAGTTTCGAAGACTTGAACAATTAAAAATTATAAGCTTTTAAACTCGAATATTCTGGATAAAAAAACATTTTTAGTTGATCAACGGCGAATATAAATTAATGAATGATTTTTGTTATTTAGCTGTACTTTAAAGATAAAAAGTGAATAATAATCGATTTTACAATACGATTCGGAATCAATTCACAATTTTTAAATTTCCAGATTTTGACGATCAAAATTAACGGTTTCAATTTAAAAGTTTTCTTAGTTTAACAAATGTAAACACCCGATTGAAAAATGATAAATTATTTTGAATTTAAAAATAAGTTTAAAATAATATATTCATAATTAAAGGTTTTTATTTAATTTCAAATATCATTTCAGTCTAAAATATTCCATTTGAATATTTTTAATTAATAAAAGGAACAATTACTTATTTAGAAATATCTTAATGTTCATTTCTAATTAGTAATTATAAATCAAAAATAAAATTTTTGTATTTTGATGTATAAATAACAATTGAATACTTATTACTTGTAGAAAAAAATTGAGTGACATCTCAAAATTAATATGAAACGATTTCAAATAATTTAAACGAACTGTCTACGTGAACCCAAAAATATAGATTTATGCAGATTTCGAACAGAAAATTTAGAAGTTTTTTAAGACTTGTTAATCTCTTCAGAAAAATAAAAAACGTTTCGTTAAGATTCTTATAGAAAATTTGAAAATGGGTTTTTATTTAAAAAAATTAATTTTGAGGGAATATAAAAAAAAAGATTTACAACATTATGAAAAATTAATGTGGAGGATTTTAAGGCTTAGAAGTTTTGAAACAATTTTAAAAATAATTTAACTTTCAATTTAAAAGTCTTAAGTTTATTAAAAAATTTAATATACAATTTATAAAAATAAAAAAATGTATTTGGTAGTTTAACTGTATTTCATTGAAAAGTGTTCGGTTGAAAAGTGTTAGTATGTTTAATTTTATACGTGTAAATTATTGAGCATTTAAATACCAAATTTGGTAATTGAAAAACTTTTCAACTTTGATTTTAAAAGTTAAAAATTAAAAATTTTTTTAAAAATCTACATGTATTCTTAGAAAACAAATATTAACTTGGGAATATTGGAAATATTAAGAATGTAAACTATATACTTGAACAAACACGTATTATTGAATTAATTGTAAAATTATGTAGACAAATTATTTTATTGTTATCATTGATTAAAGTACTCATAACGGCTAGAAAGGACGCTCATTTCGTGACTTAAAATTGTTTAAACAATTTATAATCAGTTGAAAAAATGATGGGGTAATTTTACGTTACCGATTAATGATTATTTATGTCATATAAGAGTCCTATGTTAAATCAATGGAAAACTTCATGGTCTTTGCGTTACCCCTGAATATTAAGAGATTTCACTCAAATTTTGAGGATATTTTTTGTTTACGAAGAAAATTCCACGATAAGAAATTCCCATAAGATAAAAAGACGCTTCTGTAAATTTTATTACGAATTGTCGATATCAGGTGAATCGAGTTGAAACCTAACATCTTTTCACAATTATCCATAAAATACGAATAAAAAATGCCGTTTTGAATGTCACCCTCATAAGTCTGTCTGTTCTTGTAGGGTTCTAAAAACCCCCATAAGTGAAAAATAGGATTTTTCGAGTTTTTTGCGTTAATTGTGATTTTATTGCAATGTTTTTAGTACATATTGTTTCTACTATATGAAATACTTCCTTATATGGATAACTACATATTTAAATAAATTGTTTATAATATTTTTATCCTAATATAGAATTAGAAAGTTCCAGTTATCAGAATGTTTAAACGTTTTAGTTAGAGCGAGGTAATAATCAATTGAATTTAACAAAAATAATTGTTGAAAAAAGCATTTTTATTTGTAATAATATTATTTTAGAATAATATTAGAAAGTTTCAATTTTTCAACTTTTTGCCCACTTTAAAATTATAAAGATGTAATTAATGCAAGATCACGAAAACAATTGTTTAAACAGTTTATTCTTATTTGTAATAATATTCTCTTAGAAGAAACTTGTGGTTTTTTCTCAAATTTCCTACTTTCTGTCCACTTTTCACTTAGAATCAGTTAATAATTAAGGAAATTTAACAACAATAATTGTTTAAACAAATTAATATAGATTATAATTATCTTCTTCTATAGTAATGGTAGATAGTTGCTTTTTTCTGAAATTGTCTATGTTTGTTCACTTTTCAACTAAAGTGAAGTAATAATTAATTCAAGTTTACAAACATTGTTTAAACGATAGATTTTTATTTTTAATAAGGTAAGTTTTTAAATTTTTTAATTTTTCATTTGCTTTTTACTCATGACAGATAATATGTAAAGACAAGAGAAAATCACTTTGTAAACAATCTCTTTTTTGTGGATATATTTTCTGAAATAGAAACTAGATATTTGAAATATTCTTTAAATTTTTTATATGGATCAAATTGAAAGTAGCTTTTCCTTGAAGTAGTTACTGAGCGTCTTTTTGTTTTAAATAAAATTCTCTAAACATTGGCAAAATAATAGAAATACTACACTCCGAAAAAAAAATTAAAAACTACTATAAAATAAAATGGTTGATCTTCATGTTCATTTATTAGTTATTATCTCACTTAGTAAAAACTGGAAAAACAGTTGAAAAATTCAGAGAAAAAACCGTAACTGTCTTACTATAGGAGAAGATAGTCATACATAATCATTTGTTTAAGCAATGATGCTTTTTTAAATTGCCTTAATTTTTAACTAACTATACGAAAATTATACAAGAAGTAGAAAATGCCAGACAAAATGCAACTTTCTAACATTCTAAGAGAATATTGTTGTAAATAATAATAAATGGCTTCAATAAATGATAACTGTAAAATTTAATTGATTATTGCTTTGATATAACTGAAAAGTTGAGGCTAATTTGAAAGCAAATAATTTGTTCAAACAATTTATCTAAACGTTTAATTATCAATATGAAATAAGACTTTGTAATAGAAACAACTTTTATTTAAAAAATCGCCAAAACGTGCAAATCTCAATTTTTCACTTGTGGGATTTTTTAGAACCCTAAAAAACAGACTTATGGGGATAATATTTGATAAGTATTTTGATTCGTATTTTATGGATAATTATGAAGAGAAATATTTAATTTCAACTTGATTCACTTGATATTGATGATTCTAAAAAAATTTTACAAAAACGTCTTTTTTTCAGGGGTAATATGGATTGAACTTAATGGAATTTGCAGAACCTTTAAATAGCATTTTTTTTGTAGATCCGAACAACTTTAGGGGCGATATGGATCAAAATTCGAAGAAAACATTCTTTGGGATAAAACTGTTGTATACAGAATATATCCTACAAAGAAATAGTCATTTTATTCTGAAAATACTTTTATAATTTTGTACACAAATATTCTACAAAAAATATATTCTACACAAATAATTCACCATCGGGAATATAAAAGCTGACTGCACACTTTTTCTCCTATAATAGGTTAATAAGGTTTTCATGAAAATAGAGGAAAAAATCCTCTCAAATAAAATTAATATGCAGGTACCAAATTGAATTCAATGTAAAACGCTTAAAATTTCAAGTCGAAATATATTCCGTTTTCAACAAATTCGTTCATTTTTTAACCAAAAAGGAATATTTTTATAGCAAAAGAGATAAACTTTTAATCAAAGAGTTTAGTTTTTAAGCTACAATGTCGATTTTTTTAGAAAAAATTGACATAAACCTGAAAAATGAATTTTTATCAGAAAAGGTAATTTTCAACCCAAAAAGACGAATTTTCAATAAAACAGTTGGATTTTTAAATATATAATATTAGATTTTCAACCAAAAAAATGAACTTTCAACCAAAAATAGCTAGATTTTTCAACAAAGATATGAATTTTCAACCAAATAGTAGAATTTTAAACTAAAAAAGAGAATTATTCAACCGAAAATGGAATAGTTAAATTTTCAGTTAATTAAAAAAAAATTTCAAATGGTTAAATTTTCAACCAAAGAGATGAATTTTAACTAAATTGATGAATTTAAAAAAAAGTAAACATAGGAGTTCAAGTTTCAATAAAGTACTTAGTTGAATTAAAAAGAAAATGAATTCCTAATGATAAATGTTGAAATTGACATTTCAAACAAAACAAAGTTTATTTTTAAATAAAAAATAGTTGAATTCAAACAAAAAAGATGAATCTTAAACAAGAAATGTAATTTTTCATATTTCGACCAAGAAAGAGTTTAGTTTTAGTGAGAATAAAATTTTAATTTCCAATCCAAAACAGTTTAGCAAAAAAATGTTAACCAAATTTTGTAATTTTCAACCCAAAAAGGTGAATTCTTTACAAAACAGTTGATTTTTTAAGGAAAAAAAGAATATTCTGGAAAACCGTTGAATTGTTAACCTGGAAACATTAATTTTTAACTAAAAAGATCATTTTCAACCAAAGGATGAATTTTCAACAACATTTAAAAGTTTCTACCTAATGAAATGATTTTTTTCGTTAATTAATACAAATTTCAACAAAAAAAGATAAATTATCAATGAAAAATGTAATAGTCGATTTTCCAGTTAAGAAACGTAATTTAGAAAAAGAGTTTCACCAAATAGTTGAATTTTCAACAACAAAAAGTAGGCTTTCTAACAAAATAGTTACAGTTTTAATAAAATACTTAAATTTTCAACAACAGCAAAAGTTTAATTTTAAAGGAACAGCAGTAAAACTAAACAAAAAAGATGAGTTCTCAATAAAAAAAAGCAATAGTTGATATTTTGACAACAATAAAATTTTAATTTCCAAGCAAAAAAGCGGAATCCTCTACAAAACAGTTGAATTTTTAAGTAAAAACAGACGAAGTGTCCCGAAAACAGTAGAATTTTCAACCGTAGAATAATAATTTCCAACAAAAAAGTTCATTTCATCTGAAATCTACTGTTATATTCCCTATCGCGAATGAATTGTGTGAAATATATTTTGTTTCACACCTAATATTTTTGTGAAGAATATAGTGTTGAATATCTTTACCCAGAATACTTTCATAGAGCATGAAGACTATTTAAATAAAACGAATAATTGTTTTCTTTGCATGTAGCATCTAATTTGCGTACCTAAAAAATTTGATTGACGGGGTTTAATATTTTGTGTAGGAAAAATATTGTTTGTGTACAATGTTTTGTGAATATTTTCGAAACAAAATAATTACTATTTAATTATCTGTAGAAGTTAAATAAAAATTTCGGGTTGATATCATTTTAGTAGCGCCCGTTCCTACATAAATATATTGTACACAGAATATAATCCACACAGGATTAAATAGTATTATATTTCTCCTACACAAAAATTTTTCTGCACAGAATATATCCTACATAGAAATAAATAGGAATTATTTTTTTCTGAAAATATTCTCAAAACATACTACATGATATGATACTCACTAATAAAATATCTAGCATCTATAAATTTACTATAATTTCAATTTAACTAACCAAAGCTTTTTTGCTTCAAAAGCTTAAATACTTTTAAAATTTCTTAATTTTTCGAGATATAAAATTTCACAATTCTCAAGATTCCAGTTCGAATTTTAAAATATCTGGACTGTTTCAGGACCAAAATTTTCAACATTGCAAAGTTTCACATTGAAAGCCTTGATAATAGTCAGTTTAGAATTAAAAATTTGAGATTGAAATATTCTAAACAGTTCGATTTCATTTTGAAACGTACAAAAGTGTCTGGTTTTTTAAATTCTTCTAAATCGTAAAATATCACATTGAAAGACTTGATAATGAAAAGAAAAGACGTGTACAATTTTGAGTTTAAATGATTTGTAATGAAAGAATTTTGAATTAAATGCCTTCAGAATAAATAAAAAAAAACTGCGTATTGATAATATAATTATTTTCTATTTTTAAATGTTCAAAAATATTGAACATTGCAAACTCAAATTAAAATTTAAAAAAAGACTATTTCGAATTCATATTTAGCAATCTGGATTTGTATTCTTTTATTTTTTTATTTTCATTGTAATAGCTTGAAATTCTCCGATATTTTGGTTGAAGATTAAAAAAATATAGAGGAGAGTACTCGAATATGAGATATTCTCGTAATATGAGAAAGCGGGGTATCAGCTAAACTAAGAGACCCACTCTGTTGGTTCTATCACTAACTTGTAGCCCTTGAAGAAAGAGTAATTTCGTGGTATAGTCCATTTTTCATTGGGCTTCTAAATATTATAGGCGAACTTTTTGTGAAATCGATGGTGGTCGTGTTCTTGGAAGGGAATTCTTTAAACCCTATTTATTATTCATTAAATATGTATTTATTAGTAAAGTTTGTCTGGAGTGATGGGGATTGAATAACTAAGTAGGAAAATATCGATAGTGTTGAAGTTTTTCATTGTACAGGTCAGGCATAGTAAGTGTATAGTTGCATGGTGTGATTCTCATAATATGAGATACCTGTGGTTTTTGTAACTCTGTGTCTGCGTGGGGGAAATTGGTTACAAAAGTGTTTGTGACTACTGCAAAAACTAAATATCTAAATAGCAGTAAATTTATACTTCGGAAACACAGAATGAAGTTTTTCATTAAAAATAATACTTTATTTTGCATTTTATTAGCTATTTCCTGGGGTATCTCATATTATGAGAATAGTTTGACGAGTTTGGAAAAAGCACTTTTTTACATTTTTTGTATTTTCACCATAAAAAAAATTTTTAATTAAATTTTTTATTTGAGCTTCTTCTTATGACAAACTAAATTCCTTTTAAAATGACCTATATTACTTTTAAAATCACTAAATAGAATTCCGACAATCACGCCAAACAGAGTTGGTATCTCATATTTAGGTACTCTCCTCTATAATTAAAAAATTCTATCATTTCAAGAATTTGAATGGTTACAAGTTTAGAATTTTGAATTTTCGTCTTGAATTCTGAATTTTTTATCTTTCATAAGTTTTAATTTTACAATAAAAATTGAAATTGTTGAAATTTGAAAAGTATATTTAACAATGTACAAAATGTTTAATGTTCAGATGAGTTAAATTTGGTTAAAATAATTGAAATTTTTAAAGGTTTGAGTATAAAAAAATGTTAATATCACAAATTCCTGGTTGACTAAAATTGATTGGAGTTTGAAATGAAGTTCGGATTCCTTTAGTCTTAAAAGTTCCTTAGCAAAAATTTGTTCATTGTGAATGTTTCCCATTTAAAATTAGTTTTTATTTTTAACTTTTTTACGAATAATTCAATTTTAATGGTTTATAATTGAAAAATTTATATTTTTAACTGCGAATTTATTTTTTTATCTTATAAAAATGTGATCAGTTTTAATGTTTTCATGTAATAACCACTTTAAAATTGTGTGTCAATTTTTGACTCTCAACAATTCAAATTTATTTAAAAAGGATACAGGTTCAATTTCATTTTATTCCGTTCGAAATAGTATAAAATAGTCGAAAAGTCTTTAGTATAAAATTATTTGATTTGGAACGTTTTAAATGAAAAATAGTTTAATTATTTTTTATTGAAAAAGGTTTCAATTCGAAATGATTAATTATGAATTATTGTTTTAACATTTTTTTATATATTGTGTAGAACATATTTAATGTAAGAAAAATATTGGCAATCTTTTTCAATTTTTCAATGTTTTCGTGTATTATATGTTGAGAATCTTTTCAGAATAAAATAAAATTACTCTTTAATTCTGTGTAGTATATATTATGTGTAGAAAATATTCTCTGTATAGAAAAAATATAATAATATGTAATTCTGTATTGGATATATTCTATGTAGAAAATAGTTTGTGTAGGATAAATATAATCAATGGCAGCAATACTACAAATTCAGTATACTAAATTTACCTGGGAAAAACCTACCGAAAAGATTTATTAACGAAATTTAAATATTCCGAAAGTAAAAGTTAATGAAACTATAAAAATTCAGCAATCTTAAGTTGCCGAAATTTTTAAACCAGAATTTTCAAAATGCCGAAATCTCATATTCCCAAACAAAAAATGGTCTTAGGAATATTTTTTGTCTGTTAGAATAATATTTTATTTTAATATTATGCATACTGCATACACTTTTATTTGATTATAAAATATTACATTAACAGATACTAAAATTAAATATAATTTATGTTCAGGAATTTGAGATTTCGATAATTTGGAAATTACTAATTTCCAGGTCCCGTTATTCTTCCCAAAAAAATCCGGCTATTCTTACCGAAGCTAAAACACTCTCTAAAATTCCGCATCATATTTTGATCAAAAGAATTTGATTTTTGAACGTTTAAAACCATTTTTACGCAATTGATTTTTTTTAATATTCGAGATACAGAGAAAATAATAGGCCTAAATAAAAGTTTCAAACAAAATTTTGCCCTTTTCGGATCCTGAAATATGAGCTTTTCTACTCAATTCCGTAAAAATTCGTTCACAAAGGATGCGCAAAAAATAGAAAATTAAAAAAAAAAATGACTGATAAAGTTAATGAAAGTCAGATAAAAAAAAATGGTTTCGTCGAAACATAATATTTCAAAGAATGACAAAATATGTACTTTTCTTAATTCGTACCTTGAGTTGTCAAATATATGTCGTTTTATATTTTTCTTAATTGTTTATGATCATTTCAGTAAATTTTAGAAACACGTAAATATTATGAAGTTTAAAACAACAAATTTTGATCTATTTTTTACTTATCCTTTGTAAAAGGATTTTTGCCAATCTCGTGCAATAATGGCTCATGTTTCAGGATTCATTAAAAATAGAAGAAAAATTTGCTTGAAACAATTTTTTTGGAAACTTTAGGTACAAATGAAAAAATTTGCATTTTCCGTAATTTTTTTAAATATTATGTTTAGACGGAACAATATCTTTCTTTCTTTTTTTTCGCCTAAGATTATTTACTTCAACAAACTTTACCTAACCAAAAATTGAAAAAAAAATTTCCCTCGCATACAAAATTTATAATTTGAAAATTTTAAATCGACTTGCCCAGCGGTGATAAATTGTTTAGTTTTTTGGACCACCCTATTATACTCACTGTATAAGTTTCTCTAATTTTTTTGCCATCTGGTAATAAAACATTTTTTAATTAATTCGACAATAATATTCACTTATAATATATTTATATTTACTTATAATATTCACTTTTAAATTGATTAATGTAAGATTATTGGCTATACTTCAAGATGTGAAAAGTTAATTAAACTGTCTTTATTTTGTCAAAATAAGCAATTTGGAAGCTCAGAAAAGATTTATTATTAGAAGAACAATATTGTTGTGATGAGTTTTTTAAGAAAACCTTAATAAAAACATGTACTTATCGCCTGTAAAATAATTGATACTCCCATAATTTTTTTATTTGAAAATAATTTTAAATATTTTAAAGTTAGGTACTTATGTTATTAATATTACATTACAATAAATCTCAATTTATTTGTATGAGGGCTATAAAATTAGATCTAATTATTATTTCGACATTAAAAATATTTTTATTTACTTAAATTACATGTTTTCAGTCTATTTTAAAAAATTTTAATTAAGGGTAATATTTAAATAAATGTTTAATTGAATAATTGCAAGATTTTGATTTTCACTCATGTATATCATACAAATTTATATTCTACACCGTGCAATTGTTAGTTCAATCGAATTAGTTTTTCGATATATCGAATTTTTAATCGATTTGTGAAACCCAATTTTTTATTATTTTTTCTTGAAAAATCGTCTATTAGTTTTGCAATATGATAACATAATTTTATTGAAAGTTTTAAGAAATTGAAAAATGGTGATTTTTCACTATTTAGCTTACAAAAATATCATAGGAATTGGTTAGGACAGCTTATGATTTTTGACAATATTTTATTCGAAGGAAAAAAAACCTTTTGCCAACTCATCAATTCTCGAATGTACTTTCTAATTTCTTTTTTATTTTATAATTAGAATTTTAGAAATGTTTTTTTTTTTGTTTTTCTGAAACAATTATTTCTTGACACTAAAATGACACCCTTCATTTTGAAATGTTTCTAGTTCCGTTAATGTTTCCTTTCGGAATATTCCCAAGCCTCGTGAACCTTAACAGTTTTTTCTCATAAGAAAAAAAATAAGTTTTTGAAAACTTTATTTAGAATCGTCAATATTAGATAAACTATGTAGAATTTAACAATTAGCCATTGAATACAAATCAAAACTTATTTTTTCAATATCACCCCCATAAGTATTTTATAGGGTCCCAAAATCAACTAAATACAAAAAATACTACTTTCTACTGATAATTAGGCGTTTACATATATTGTTTAAACAATTTATAATTGTTTTTAATCATTTTCCCACAAATAATTATTTTAATCATTTATTATTCTTTGTAACTAGATCTTTTCCAATTTTAATGCCAGATAGTTGCGTTTTTTCTGATAATTTCATCTTATTGTACATTTTTTGTACAGTGAGCTACTATTTAATACAAGTTTAAAAACATTTTTCAAACAATTTATGATTGTTTATCTTCTGTTGAATAATTACTCCAAAGTTGCGCTTTTTTCTGACATTTTTAACTTTGATTTGGCTTTTTAGTTATGAACAAGTAATAAATAATTGGACTCAGCCAATAAATAAAGATTAGAGGCAATCATTTTTTAAACAATCTCTTTTTTTTTTAAATATATTTTTCTGAAAAAAAACAGATATTTACAATATTAAGATTTTCTATGTAGGCTATATTAAATGTAAATTTTCCTTAAAGTACTTACCGAGAGCCTTTTTCTTTAAATTAATATTAATATTTGTTATCACTGACGAGTAAAAAAAGTTGAATATTTCAGAAAAACCCGGAACTTCAAAAAGAATATTATTGCAAGTAATAATTTGGTCAAATTATTATCTTTGTTAACTTGAATTAATTGTTACATTACTGTAACTGAAAAGTGGAAAATTTTAGAAAAAAAATGCAACTTTCTAACTCTGTTCTAAGAGAACATTGCTATAAACAATAATAAATTATCTAGCTCATTTATTTATTAAGCAATTTTTAATTTCTATTCTATGGCTAAATGTCAAAAGAAATGTTGTGTTTTAACTTGATACACATAAAGTCGAGGATTTTAAATCAAATTTACAAAGTCGTATTTTTTTCTTATGGGAAACACTTTTTCAACTTCATGGGGCTTGCAGAACCTCTGAATAACACTTTTTTTTTCGACAGTCGGGATTTTTCTTTTTCAGCATAATTATATCATCCCAAAAGTTCCCAACAAATAAGCGTTCTTTATTTTATATATTATTTTACATTTATCATTCTTTTTCACATTTCTATATGCAAGTTAATCTTTAAAAATTGAAAATAAATCATAGAAAAATAATTATAAAATTGGAAAGTTCCAAAATTTAGAATAAGAATACGAAGAAGAAAAGTGAACAGCATCCTGAGGATTTCGATAGAGCTGGTTTAACACATTATATTTTTTGCTTATTATTTATTTATAAATTAAATAAAAAAATACTATGAAATAGAAGAAATTTATTTCAGATGGGGAACCAATGCAGTGATTGCTTCACGTGTACAGCAGCAGAGTGAAGGCTCTTGTATCGACCTGCATTTTACAATGACAGCAATGGAATATTATTGTTAAGAAGATGATAAGGTGTCGATTCATTAGATTATGACTATTAAAACGCTCTTTCCAAATGTCGAAATTTTCACATTTGCAAATTCAAAAAAATATCAAAAACAAGCCAAAATATATATTTTTAGTATTTAAAATCTGAAACTTACATTTTTAACTCTATTGCAAGGTACAAAAATAAATATGTCGTGTAGAGTAAAAATAAAATGTGGTACCTAAAAAATTGTAATTCAAGACCCATCAAAAAGTTGCTACATTTATAAAGTTGAATCAGGGAGGCCGTTGGACCGGGAAACATTGGATGTCTATTAATTTTCCGAAACATTATTTGCCAATGGCGAACCTTTTTCGAAGAAATCGACTTTGGTAAACAAAATGTGTGGATTGAAATTTTGTTGGCTTTTTTCTTGATTTTTTAATAGCTAAAAATTGAACGAAGTGGGAAACTAAGTTTTTAAGGGTTAAGAATTTATTTGTTTAATTTTCAGCTGTTGAAAAATCAAGGTAAAAACTATTTTTATATTAAATACATTGTGATTATCAAATAATGTTCAGGAAAATTGATATTTCTCCAATTGTCTCTCAGATGGGGAATGAATTTCGATGAAGAAAATAACAATTAAACATTTATTAATTTTTGAAGTTTTGAATTGTTTAATTTTTAATTAGAGAATTGAAAATGATAGTGTGGATTTAGATTTCTAAATCAGAAATCTTTCAACTGTTCGATTTAGAAAAGTTTAAAATTTTGAAGTTTGACTGCTTTTAATTAAAAATTTTTCAATTGAAAAGTTTTCAAATCTTTCTTTTTATACGTGTAATTTATGGAGCGATTGAATGAACAATCTTTTTTAAGCTTTAATTTTAAAAGTTCATAACATAGTTCAAAAGAGTTCTATTTTTATTGTTTCAATTTGAAGTTCAGTTATGATTAATTCAAATAAAAACAATTTCAGTTAAAAGAGTTCGATTTTTGAATTTCATTCGCCGGGAAAAAATGATCTTAATGGGTAAATGACCGGAGATTTTTTCCTCGATTAAGACGGCCACCCTGAGTTAAATAATATTAAATTAATCAGAATGTGAATGATTGATATTTTTATTGACAGAGGGAAGCGAAGAATTTGCAGTTACCTGAATTTCTACCTGAATTATCAGCGACTGATAAGAATAAATGGAAAATTATAGTTCGAAGAATGTTGTGTAGAAAACTTGTAAAAAGTACAATTTAAACCTTAAGAGGGCCAATTTCGCTTTATTTACAAAGTGTTACATTAACAAGTAATATGGTAAATTGTTCTTAATTAAATTTTACACTTGAATGTATCATATAAAATTTAATTTTTGTCCACGAATTGTACGATATATCAAATGACAAAATAAATGTGTTTTGCCTATAATTCTTATTCTTTATTTACAGAACCTAAAGTGAAATTAGTTAATTTAATAGAATCGATTGCATCTTTTTCGTGTGTTATCATGAGTCGGTAAGGATTCTACTGATGTAGGTATGTACCTTCGAAGCTCAGTATACGGTCGATATCGCAGATACTTTATGTATCTCCAATTTTTTTTTAAATTAGCACCAAAAGAAAAAATGAGGCTTAGAATGAAATTTTCTATGTCTAGATTAGAATTGGTTGAACAATAGTTGCATCGTGCAATTGAGTTGCTTAGAAACAATAATCTTATTTATTTATCACACACCAATAATATACAAAAATGAAACGTATTAATATCAGAATATAATATACTACTAACTTGAAATATATTTAAAAAGATAGTATCTTACAAGATTAGAATGATGCTTCAACTTGAACAAAATCGTTTACAACATTCTTCACAGTTGGCACAGAAATTCCTGTAGAAAATAGTTTTCTACGCTCGCTAGCGATTATAAATAATTATTAATTTACGGAATCTTAGATCTAGAAGAGTCCTCTATGTAGTCGTGACGGAAAATAATTCAAGTTTTGCCTAACTAGCTGTATCGGCTCCATGTTAGATCGATATGTAAAATTTCATTCCGTTTAGGTCGGAGAAGAGAATAATTTCTAATCTATACTCTCGAATCAAACAAGGAGACTTGGCAATGAGGTAATCTCGAATTATACTTCGCTGTGAATCGCTCCTATTAAAAACATGGAATGTAGCATTTCTTTACTTAGATGCCTTAATAATGTATGATTATATCACAAGAAAGATTCAAATGCTCTGTACATATTCTTGGAACATCAAATGCTCTCAAAGTTACAAAGTTAGATATGTCTCAGGTTCACCTGATATTGTACTTGATGCGATTTCAATGTCATCCGCACTTCACTGAACGCAATTAAATATATATATATTTTTTTAAATACATTGTTCCATTCCTACAATATCTCTAATACCTTTTATGGGCCATCCACGACTCGCCCGCATACCTGTTTTGGGCGAGAAGGGAGAAGGTTTTGATGCGCCTTTGAGATCGTACTTAAATTAGGTCACAACTCGGGGGGGGGGGGGGGGGGGGGGGGGGGGGGGGGGCAAGAATATTTGTTTCGATTTATTCGTTCACTCATGTACGTAATTTTTTGCACATTCGCAAAAAGTTGCTGTTGAAGATTATCTTTTTAGTTATAAATTTTATTATTCATTTGAGAATTTAACAATTTTCTTAAAAAGGCATCCTTTTTGGTTTCAAATCCAACTGTTTTCTGAAAAAAAATTCATTTTGGGTTAAAAAAATCAGCTCTTTTCGTAAAACCTTTTGTTTAAAAGTCATATTTTCTTGCTGATAAGTCAACTGAAATCTTTTTTTTAATGAAAACTACTTTTTCTGAAAATTTGTCTTTTTGATTTAAAAGTTCATCTTTTCAGTATAAATATTGCATTTTTCTTGGAAAATTAAAATATTTTCTAGCAAATTTTCTTTTTGTTTAAAATTCGAATTTTTATGTTGAAAAGTCAATTGAAATGTTTTCGGATGAAAATTCAACTCTTTTTTATTGAAAAATTCACCTGTTTTAGTAGAATTTATATTTTTCTTGGACACAAATGCAACCGTTTGGTTGAAAATTGAAGAATCTTTGTTAAGAAGTTACACTTTTTGGTTAAAAATGCAACTATTTAGCAGAAAATTAACTTACTGTTTACAACTCTTTTTTTGGGTGTTGGAAAGTGAACCGTTATTTTCTTTGGATAAAAATTTTACTACTTTGTATGCTTTTTGTATGCGTCGCTTTTTATTAAAAATGCATCTATTTTAGTACAAATTTCAACTTTCTTGGATAAAATAAAAAATGTATCTATTTGGTAGAATATTCAACAAGTTTGTTGAAAAGTCATCCTTTTGGGTTAAAAATTTGTCTTTTTGGATTGAAAATTCAAATTTTTTTGTAAAAATTTACTTCTTGTTAAGAAATTCATATTTTGATCTTGAAAAGTCATCTGAGATCTTTTTTGGATAAAAATGCATCTATTTCGTAGAGGATTCAACTATTTTGTTAAAAATTCATCCTTTTTGGTTAAAAAAATCGCCTTTTTGGATTGAAAATTCAATTTTGTTGTTGGAACCTATATTTTATTTAAAAACTCATATTTTTATCGTAAAAAGTCAACTGAAATATATTTTAACAGAAAATTCAACTATTTCACTTGAATTTATTTATATGTTTAGTCGAAATTTCATCTCTTCGGTTGAAAGTCTAACTATTTTGTTGAAAAATAATCTTTTTTAATTGATAATTTAACTACTTTGGTAAACGTTAAACTACATTGTTAAATTTTTTTGATTGAAGACCTGTCCGGGTGAAAGTTTAACTGTTTAGCTGAAAAGTCTTTTGGTTTAAAATTATATTTATAACTGAAAACGTAACTTAAAATTTTTTGTAAGATTGAGCTTTTCTAGTTGAACATTCTCCTTTTTTGGTAAAAAAGATAATTTTCTTGAATTAAAATTTCAAGTTTGTTGTAGAGGAAATTCGTCTTTTGTCTTGAACTTTCTACAATTTAGATGAACCTTTATTTCCTTCTTGAGTGAAAAATCTTTATTTGTTGAAAATTTGTCTTATGTTTTGAAATTCTTTATATATATATATATATATATATATATATCATCCGTTTTTATTCAAATATAAACTAGGACACTTGTTTGTTGGGTCTTCATCTTATTAGGTTAAAAATTCAAGTATTATGATTAAAATGTAATTATTTTATAGAACATTCTAATATTTTTGTAAAAAGTTATCTTTAATATTAGAAAAGACATTTTTTGATTAAAATAAATTAACAAAACTTGAAAATTCAAAATTTGTATCTGAAATATTGTTTTATTCCGTTTATAAAAGATTCTATGTTAAAAATATTACAAGATTAAAATGCTGGTTTTTGAATATTAGTGATGAAGGAAAAGGAATAATTAGGGAATTAAAGAAAATTAAGTTCTCGGACACTCTGTCTAATTCTGCTAGAAATAAATAGCAAAGCATTTGTGGAAACTAAAAATTACGTACAATGAGAAGGGGGAAAGGGGGATAGAAATATTTTGTGTTATGGTTACCGTGCGTACAATTTCGTCCTAAATCAGGTGTGAGGACGAGTCGTGGAGTGCCCAAATCTTTATTTGCGCCTTTTCCCTACAGCTATCGCAATGACAGCTTCTCATGGTCAAGGTTCTTTGCTTTTCCCCTATTTGCATTCACGATCGTTAAATTGGCACATAACAAATGGCAAGTTTCATATTGGCACGATTACTGGAAGATTTCGTCTACGTAGCTTCATTGGTTCTCAACATAGAAAGCAAACAATCGTAACACTTCCGAATTTTTTTGTCAGCTTACAAATATCAGCCTCGGACGGCTTTTTTTCGTCTTTTAGATTTTACACTTGACCAATTTGATAATACTTTACAATTATTGTACATACATAACGAATTTCAGAAACGTGGTTCATAATGACTTATAATTGAGGCGAAATAACATTCTCGAAACTAAGTTATTAAGAATAATTTGGCAACTGTCGAGAGTTAGCAGCTATATTGCAAATTCTTTAGGGAACGTCCATTAATTACGTAAGGATGATTTTTGAAATTTGAGACTCCCTCTTGTTATGTAACGTTTTTATATTTTTTAGTTAATATATAAAAAATATATCAATTATTTTCATCGTAAACGAGATTTCGTAATATTTTAAAGTATTAAAACAGATTTTAAGGTACTTTAACCCTTAAAGGGCATACTGGGTAAGGTGTACCCAGCGACTTATTTGCGCTTTAACAAAACGTACAAAATTCAAAAAAATGGAACATATGGCGCCAGATTAACAAATGACATGAAAACCTTTTTTTCTACATAATTTTCACATACTGTTGATTTTTATCACTTTTATACGCAGTTTAAGATCAATAAAGTAGTTTAATCACGCAAAGTACGGTATTTCACTTTTCATTGAATTGAAGCATTTATTTTTCAGAACAAACACCTTTTTTGAAACGAACACTATAAGACTAATTTTATTTCTGAAGCGCCGTATCTTGGAAGTATTCAGGTGCAGTTTTAAGTAAAAATATCAATAACTGAAAAAGTTATGAATTTTAGAGTGAAAGAAGTCATTTAAAATTTTTTGTTCAAAAAGGATTTTTTAACTACTTTAAAGTATTTTAAGAGAATTGAATTTTTTAAAGGAAATTAAGGTGATTTCCAAAGCTTTTGAGTGATTTCGTGAGATCTCAAGGAATTTCAATAGATTAGAAAAGTTTTAGGGTAAGATTCAAAATTATTTTAATAGATTTCAAGAGTTAGAAAAAAATATCTAATTTCAAATTTTTAAGGTACTTTACAGGAATTTAAGGAACCTAAGGTAGTTCAATCAACTCTTCTGAAATTTTACTGAATTTTAAACACTGGAAATCCTTAGAAATTCAGTAAAATTAGCAAAGGATTTCGAATATTTTTTTAGGGATTTTAAGGAATCAAGAACAACTTCCCCGTATTTTAAGGTATTTTAAGCAATTTCAAGAAATTTCATGAGATTTTTAAAAAATTCAAGATAAGTTAAAGAATTTTAAAGGATTTTAAAGAATCTCATGATATCGAAGTATTAGGGGATTTTAAGGAAATTTTAGGAGATTTTAGGGTGACTGCTGGACCGAAAATCGGGAAATGACATTGAATTTATTTCTTGACCGGGAATTTACAAATTTTGAGAAAAATAAAATCTATCCCATGTTTGATTTCAACAGTTTAAAATAATCAGTTGATTTTTCCACTTTGCATTTTGGATTTTAATTTTTAAGCGTACATTTTCCATTATAGAAGTTTAAAATGCAGTTTGGAACACGTAAAAAATTGAAAATTAGTAGCGTTTGAAGTCGACAGTTTTGGACAAAAAACCTAATGTGCATATAAATTATAATGATTTTAAAAAATAACCTGAACATTAAGGATTAACAAATGAATAATAATTGATTTTACAAGACGATTTAGAATCAGTTCAAAATTTAAGAATTTCCAGATTTTAACGTTAAAAACTAGACTGTTTTAATTGGAATGTCTTATCCGTTAAACAAATGTAAACAACCAATTTAAACTTTATACACTTTTTTGAATGATAAAATATAACTTTAAACAAATATATTGATAATTAAAGGCTTTTATCAAATTAAAAATATTTTTTATTCTAAAATTTGAAATTTTTTAATTCAGGAAAATAACTTTAAAATAAAGTAATATATTTAAAACAAAATATAGATGTTTCAAGATTTTGAAAAAAATTTTGGACGGTGTTTAAGAATTTTTTAACTATTTAAAATAAAAGTAATCTAATCTTTAATTTAAGAAACGTTCAGTTAAAAGAAATGTCATCGTTCAATTTTTAATATTTCTAACTTAAAATTGCTTGAAATGATTTGCAACTCAGTTTTTATTACTTCAAATGGAAAACTTTTCAGCTTTAGAGTTCGAATTTTTTAATTTAATTAACCGCGAAAAATATTTGCGAACCGGGAATAAACTGGGAACTTTGATTTTTTATTAAAACGGCCACCCTGAGATTTCGAGGAATTGTAATGGCTTTTAAAATATTTTAATATATTGTAAGAGATTTCAAGAGATTAAGAAAGATCTCCAGGGATTATAAAGGAATTAGGATTTTGAATATTTCAAGGATGTTCACAGTATTTAAAGGGTTTTAAGGGATTTCCAGAGAAGTTCGTGGTAATAAAAGGGTTTCAAAAAGATTCAAAACATGTACGATATCCATCGAGTTCAAAGTATTTCAACGAATTTTCACATTATTTAAGAAATTTTAAGGGTCTTATAATTTTTTTCATAAGAATTCACAGGATTTCAAAGAATGACAAGATTTCCATTGATTCTACGAGATCTCATGGAAGGTTTAACTCCTCAAAAAATATAATATTGCATAATGAAAAAAACGATATGTGTAGAATTGTATAAGAAGGAATTTCAACACCCAAAAAAGCCTCACGTGATTAATGGACTCTTCCTTAGCTTTAAATCCCATCTCTTGGAATGACTTGCACGGTAATGTAAATGCGAGCATTTAAAAATGGCTTACAACGCTAAGAAGGACGCATCGAAAAAAGATCGAAATTTATTTATTTTTATTACTAAAAGAGATGGAATATCTGCATAAGAACAGAAGTGCCTTCTATTTGAAAACATAAATAAGTTTTTCTTTAATTAGTTAATAAAGTCAAGGCAATTGGAACATTTAGTCTCCACTTGGAACCTTTTCCGTTTGAGATCCCTAGCTTCTGATGAGATCTTTAAAAGCAGCTTTGACCAAAGAAAAAGCTGACGCATTGAGTAAAAGACACTTCTGATTTTTCCTATGTCCGTTAAAGATTCGCTTCGAGTTTAAAAATCTGAATCGGTACTAATCATTCGTAGTATTTTTGACCAGCCAACCTCTACGGATATGCGTACATACAATTACACAATTGCACGTGGTCCACTGATAACAGCTTGTCGCTGAGACGAGCCAGAGTTCAATTGTAGGGCCAGGAATGCCTGATCGATGTGACCACGTTGGAGGTGGGCGGGTCATCTGGGCGTCACTTTTTCATGTCATTGTCGCATTTCATCTTATTCGCGTCGAGATTCGATTGTTGACTGCTAGTTACACCACTGCCGTTTCCTGGGTACATTTTCTCCATATGGTTCAAAGATTCACTTAGGAACTTCTATAACAGACCAAGCACACAGACTTTTTAAAATTTAAGTCAAACTGAAATGAAAGAATTTGATAAGAGGAGCAAAATTGCACAAAGAAACGACCCTCTAGAGCAGGACTAACCAGAAGTCAGTCATTGACTGACTTTAATGACCCTAAACTTTTCTACAGTTTGCAGGATTTAAGGAAACTAAAGAGAAAAATGACAGAAAACTTTCTGTCAGTCATGCACGTGTCGTCAACTGTAGAAAGTGGTGAGCCCTGCTCAAGAACAAAAATAACCGTAATGACCCTAAACTTTTCTACAGTTTGTAGGATTTATGGAAACTAAAGAGAAAATAACATAAAAACTGGCTGTCAGTCAAACACGTGTAGTCAACCGTCGAAAGAAGTGAGCCCTGCTCTAGATCAGAGCTCATCAATGGTTAGTCATTGACTCACATGACTGATAGTGTCACTCACCAAGACTAGGTCAAATAGCCCCCAACAAATCTTCGTCGAACTCGACCCTAGTCCTTTATTTTTGAAGGAAAAACATTAGATAAAAACTTTCAGTCAGTCAAGCACGTGTAGTGTCAGTCAGCACCTGTTGAAAGTGGTGAGCCCTGCTTACATTTTTATTTATGGAATTTTATTTCGGATGCATATAAAATTATAAATACAATTTTCGTACTAAAAAAATACGAAATTCGTAGTTAGAAAGAAAGAAAACAGTTTTCTGAATAAATAAACAATTCTGTTTTTTTTTCCAAATCGCTATAATCAATTGAACCGTTTTAGCACAAAATTAACGAAGAAACTTTTAAAATGGCTTTTTATAAACCAAAAAGGATATGATAATGCATTACAAATTTTTGCACAATCTGAAGTATTTATTTTTATTTGGTTGTAAAATCACATTTTGAAAAGTTTCTTCTTAGCAATATAGTATGAAGCATTATTCATAATATAATATTGATAAACGTTCTTTTATCATTTTTAAAGTGTCTTTTTCATTTTCAACTATTTCCTTGCACAAATTTTTTTACCTGTATTGCTGTTAAAGCCGCGACAATTGCAGGGCTTCCAAAACCATGTGATATTAAGGAGAAATGTGTGAGATGTCTCTGTATACTTGGATCAAGAATATGTTGTGGTCGCGTGTTGCACAAAGGTGATCGGTCTTGATTCAAAAGGTCCATCAACTCTTTGGTGATTTGTCTGCAAAAGAATTTAGTAATAAATTAACAAAAGTTTCAAAAATTCCACAATACGTTTCAATATATTTCTTTGCCAAAACTTGGCAATGCACTTGGCAAAATTACTTACTTGGTGGCATGAAGAAGTTCTTTTCTCCTATAGGAATCTTGAGGTTCGCAATGCTGTCGACTAAGGTATTCGGCAACTTGTTTCGCCGGAAATTCCGTTTCACAAACATAACCGAAGTCTCTTGCAAGGTGAATAGCCTCTCCTGTAAGAAAAAATAAATTCGATTACCTCCTAATTGTTTCTTTCGAAAATTCATCAAATCCTAACTTATTGTGACCGCATAGCGTAATTTTCAAAATTCCTTGACTTTTCTTGTATTTTTCTCTAACCAATTTTTCATTTTCGCTGACCATTGATATTTAAAGAAAATTAATATTCAAACCAAATGATTGAATAGAAAAAAAATATTATCAAATACAGAGAAGCCCTTCAATAACCCTCCCTTTTTTAGCCCTTCTGAGAATTGACGCCACGCCGCAGGTAGGAGTAACAGGAGCTGCGCGGAGTGAGCGGGATTTGCGGTTGTCACTCAGGCGTCAACAAACAAAAGGGAGCGGGCTATAATGAGTTAATTACCATCCATCGTCAGCCCTAAAATCGGCGCTATTGAAGAGTTTCAGTGTAATTGCATTTTTAAAAGGCAGAATTTTGAACAAAGAAGACCAATGTTCAATTCAAAATACGAATATACAACAGAACAGTGGAATTTTTTACCCAAACAAAATTACTTTTTAACAAAATAATTAAATTTTCAACAGAACAGTTTAATTTGTAAAAGCAGTTTTTAGAACACAGTTGAATTGTCAACCCGGAAAATGGAATTTTCAAGAAAAAGATCAATATTCTTGAAGACAAATGTAATGGTTCATATTTCAAAAGAAAAAAAAAGAAGAAGAATTTTGAACAAAACAGTTAAATATTTAACCAAAGAGCTTAATTTTCAACAAGATAATTAAATTATCACTCAAATAGTTAAATTTGTAAGCCAGAAAGACAAGTATTCTAGAAAACAGTTTAATTTTGAACTCTTAATTATAAATTTTCAACCAAATAGTTCAATCTTTACCAAAATGGATCCAAACAGTTGCATTCATAACAATAAAAAAATTGACTTTTTATCAAAAGAGATAAATTTATTAACCAAAAGAAGAATTTCCAACAAAAGAATGAAACTTTCAATTAAGATGGATTTTTCAATTAGGAAATATTTTTTAGTCAAGAAAAAAAAATTTCAAAAAAATTGTTGATTTTGTCAAGCTAAAAAAAGACGAATTTTCAACAAAAAAGGATTCAACCGCCTTAGTTCTTTCAATTTTATTGTATTCCACGGAGAGAAGCCGAGAATCCGGCTGACTAAACCTGCCTTTATCTACTGTGAGCTCTTCTGCATCTCTCGCTGAAGTTATTACTCTCGCAAATCCATAAATTATTCAACGCGTTTCTGGTTTACAAATATATTTAAAAACAAAAAATAAAATTTGACTACTTAAATCGTTATCTCATTTTAAAAACGGAATTCGTTGTTTCTTTCCTCAATCTTTCGCTTTGAATGCTGTAATCCGAAAAGATTAGCGAGTGTATCTCTTGGTGTATTTGGGGTGACTAATCTAGCATCTTGACATCTACGATCTCTCCATCCTACGCTGATTTAATACTGATAAATGGCTAAAGGTACTTAAGTTGAACAACCTCTCGCGAAATATGTAGTCCGGTAAAAGTCGGGACAGATTTAAAGATTCTCGCCGGGTTACCCATTAGGCAAAGATATAGGCAAATGGCGAGGGACGCCACGCAGTAGGATGCCGTAGGGGTGCCACGCCACAGAAGTCAATTCTTGACCGATTTTGAATTTTTCTTTCGGAAACATTCTTCGTTTAATTTATAAGAGATAGAAGCATCAAAAGCTCGCGTGTATCTTTTCGATTTGCGGGAAAAACATTTTTTTGATTAAAAAAATGTTTGAACTATTTGTTTTTTGAAACTATTCGTATATTTTTTTCCAAGGTTACATAAATATAGTTTTCCTAAGATTTCTGAGAACATTAAAAAAGATTGCTGAAGATTTCAGATATGTTACATCAAAATGTCATTTTCAACCAAATAGTTAAATTTTCAATCAAAAATGTAATGCATAATTTATATTTTAACCAAAATCAATTTTAATTTTATATGAAAAAACCGCTTAGATTATCCACAAAAAAAACGACGAATTTCCAAGTAAATAGTTGAATCCTCAACCAAAAAGTTTAATTTTCAACCAGTTGTATTTGTAAACAAAAAAATTAAGTTTTACAACAAGAGCCGAATTCTCTACAAACTTGTTGAATTTTGTAATCCGAAAATTTTAATTTGCAACAAAACAGATTTTCAGCACAATAGTTTCATTTTCAACCAAAGAGACGGATTTTTAACTAAAATAATTGAATATTTAAACAAAAAGGTCAATATTAAAAAAAAAGAAGTTCAACTTTTAACCAAGTAGTTAAATTTTCAACGAAAAAAGATTAAATCTCAACGAAGAAATATAATAGTTGATATTTCCGTCACAAATATTGTTATTTTTAGTCAAAAACTGATTCATACAAAAAAGACCAAATAGATGAATTTTCTACGAAGAAGATTAATTTTCTACAAAACAAAAGTATCAACGAAATGGTTATAATTTCAATCAAAGTGATGAATGCTCAATTAACTACTAAAACCCCCCAAAAAAATTATTTAAAAAAAAAGTAGTTCAACTTTTAACTATTATAAGTAGTTGCATTTTCAACGAAAAAGGACGAAATTTAGACGAAAAATGTAATAGTAATTTTTACTCAAAAAGAATTATTTTCTACCATTCAAGACGAATTTTCACACCAAAAGTTGAATGTGCAACAAAATAGTTAAAAAGATTAATTTTTAACACAAATGATTCAATAGAAAATAAATATAAAAATATATCGGCAAAGAATATCACCCGGGGGCTTCCCCATTTGCCCAAAGGCGAGAGCCGACACCTGCAGCAGACAACCTATCTAATTTAGAACTCGCGTTTCTCCGTTTTGCTTCTTGCTAATAACTTTTTTTTTTAGCTTAATACATATCACGGCGATAGATATAATCGCGAGACACAAACATCTATAATTTACCAGACAATTCATCGCTTTTTTTATGCTGAGATAATTAATTTCGAGGACTAGACGAACTATAGTAAATAACGGAATTAAAGAAATTTTGGTAGCGATCAGCACTTCCATTCTAATTATTTTTTGCTACTCTTTTTTTCTACTTTGTATTAGGTAAGCACAATTTTGAGCAAAGATTTTATTTTATGTTGGTAACGGATTTTTAATTTCAGAGACTTCACGCTCTTTCCCCTACGCCCTTCTCTTTCCTTTTTTTTTAAAGAACTCTTAAGGCCATCTGATGAGTGGGTCACGTGACCAGATTCCTACCTGACCGCCATTTTTTTTATTTCCCAACTTATTACACGAAACGCCACATCGAGTTGAAAATTTGGGATAATAAACAAGAAACACTAAGAATGGTGGGTCTGGTCCTAAATTTTTATAATTATAAAAAAAGCTTTTTGTAGTAAATAATTTATTTTTTATTTTTTCATAATTATTCAAATTTAGGACCAGACCCACTTTTTTTATTTTTATAAAAAACTACTCAATTTCCCCTATTTTGACAGCACTGTGGGCTGTAAAGTATAATTTCAGTATTTCGATAAAAACTTATTATTGTCTAAGAGTCGGCACTTAGAACACAATTAGGAGAAAGATTTAATTTGTAAATGGATACTTCGTAATCATGCGTGATAATGACAGACATTTCTGCGTAATTATAGGTCATTATGGCTTTATATTGACTATCGTAATTATCGCGGTTCCTACTTTAATAACCATTATCGAATTATTATGGACAGTAAGTTTTCATAAATACATACATTCCGATTTACCGATTATAGTATTTAATAGGATGGGAAAGCATGCCTCAAAATTTTTTTTATTTTAGCTTAGTGACTATCACTTTTGTGCTTCAAGAAAAAGTTCACTATTAAACCCGGAAAGGTGAATTTTCAACAAGAACAACATTTTTGAACAAAATAATTAACCAAACTCAAAAAATATCAAATTTCAACCAAATAGTTTAATGTTCAAGACAAAAAAGATTAATTTTGTAGAATACAGTTGAATTTTTAACTAAAATTATGAATCTTCAACAAAGAACATTAATTTTAAACAAGGAAGTTTAACATTCAATCAAGTGGTTGAATTTTCGATAACAAGATTAATTCTTAACTCCTTAAACAAAACAGATTATTTTCCAATCAAAAAGACGAATTCTCTACAAAATAGTTGAATTTTCAACTCGAAAATATGAATGGAAAAAAAGAGGTAACTTTCAAGCGAATAGTTGACCTTCTAGCCAAAAATGAAATAGTTAAATTTTCGGTTGAATTAATAGATTTACAATAAAAAAGAAAAAATTGTTTAACTAAAGAGATGGATCTGTAACTAATAAATGATTTTTTAACCAAGGAATGCAACTTTCAATCAAGAAGTTGAATTTAATTCAAATCGATAAATATTTCACCAAAAAAGACGATTTCACAGCAAAATAAATAAACTTGCAGCTAAATTCTTACATTTTCAGCTGAATCCCAATAATGGAATAGTTAAATTTCTTATTTAAAAAATTAATTTTTTACCAACAACGAACTAATTTAAAAAAAAGTTAAATCTTCGACCAATAAGATTAGTTAGACGCAGTAGTTCTAATTTCAAGAAAATAGTTCAATCTTCAAAATATGGGAAAAAGGATATGGGAATAGGGGAAAGAGTGTGAAGTCCGTATGTAGATTCGTGAAATAAAATTACGAATCTTGATTTTTTCAAGCATTTAAAAAAATTTATAATTATATTTTCCGTGTGTCCCAAAACAAAGTTTAAAAAAATGATTTAAAACAGAATTTAACAATCAAATAGCTTCTAGAGATTTCTTTTTAATTATTGTATTTTATTCATAAAAGTGTTTGAAAATTATTTACAATTTACATTTTCAATAATAAATCTTGGTTTAACATCAAAAAGAAAATACCCTAAATATTACAGGTGCTGGATAAAGTGCTCTTCCGTGATTATCGCACTTTTCTCGAGCATAGCTGCCACTTAAGTGCATTGCACAATATTATCTAAACAATGCAGAGCTTCAGCCACTTTTCAGGGCAGTTACCTTCAATTTGATCACTGTACTCGTGTGCTTTCAACCGTTCTAAATCGACGTTCCTACACCATGTCGGCAAAGTCGAGAAATCATTACAGACAAATTGCCCGTTCCTACTTTTTCATTGAGACTTAAGTACTGCAATTTCTTCTTCTTTTACTCCTGTTTATTTTGTAAAGTCTTTGAAAAATTCCTGATAATTTAAGTCATTCAAATAATTAAAATCAATCAAAAATTCCTTGGAATCTTTTAAAATACCCTAAGCTATTTCAAATCCTTTGAAATCTTTTGAACTACCTTAAAACTTTTTGAAGCTCTTGAAAATTTTACCCAAGTATTATAGTTATATAGTTACATTTTCAAGCGGAAAAGACGATTTTTCTACAAAACAGTTCAATTTTAAACCCGGAAATATTAAGAAGAAATATGAAGATTGTTGAAATTTCAAGTAAAAAAATACGACTTTTGTACAAAACAGTTCAATGCTTTCACCTGAAATGTGAATTATCAATAAAAAGTTCATTTTCGTCTAAAAAATAGGAAGTTTCAACAAAATAACAAAAATGAATTTCCATCCAAAAAAAGATTTGTTGGCCAAAAAAGAAAAGAAAATCAACCAAATTACCGCATTTTCAAGAAATTCATTGACATTTTTTAAAACTGTCGAAAATTCCTAAGAACTATTAACAATACCCTAAAATATTTCAAATCCATTGAAATCCCTGAGAACTTTTCAAAGTCCTTTAAAATTCCTTGAAATTTAAAAAATACCCTAAAATTATTAGAAGCCTTTGAAAATTTCTGGGAGTTATTAAAAATACCATAAGATAGCTCAAATCCTTTTAAATTTTGTGAAATTCCTTTACAATTTCTTAATGGTCTAGAAAATCCATTGAATCCTTTAAAATGTGCTAAAAGCTTTCGAATTTTATAAAATCTTTCGAAAGATTTCAAAGATTTAAAAATCTTTGAAACCCAACCCAACGAAGTTCGTCAATTCTTATTAATAAATTCTTTGAAAAATTAAATATTAAAATATCTTGAGGGCTTTTAAATCCCTCAAAACTATTCATATCCTATACAAACGCTCTATAATTTTAAAAATTCTGGGAAATTCTTTTAAAAAATGTACCCTGGAAAAATGAAATGAGTCACTTTGTTGGATGAAGAAACATTATGACACGAGAGCGACTGATTGGGGCTTCAAAGTAAAACCAATTCTGGCTGTTATGCTCTACGTCCGATACGATCGTTTTCTCGTAATGACAAAAAGTCCCATAGTCACGTAACATGTACGCGCCGCGTGAAATTGGTTCTATCTTCTATGGCAAATATCACGTTTCATGCCTCGCATCTGAAAACAATTAGTAATTACGGTGAGCGGATTTTAACAACTCTGTTGCTTTCTATATCGATCACGCTATTCGCTCGAGCAACGGTTTCTCACCTCGCAAGCAATCAGTCGCAAATGATTATTCATTCGCCAATCAATAGATTTACATATTAGATTCTCATATTGCTATTCACTCACGTATATTCTAACACATTTTTGTAAAATAAAGTCGAAAAGTTTAAGTATGAAAGGGATCACAGTCCGTCCCCATTTTTACCTAATACCCTTTTTCTCCCTGAAAAATGAAAAGTAATCTAAAATGCCCACAGTATTGCATTTTTCCCTTTTCTCCTTTTTTTACTAGGTTCCGATTGATTCCCAAATATTCTTGATTTTCTTTACATTCTCAAATATTTCCTCATATTTCAACATAGTATTCCCTTATATTCCGAATTATTCTTAAAGATAATGGCTATTTACTGCAAGAAAATTTTCTGACGACCAACACTTACATGTGCATTAATGTGTCATTAATGCACTCCGCACCACAGAAGAGGATGTTATTTTTCTGCCTTGGTAGTACAGCAGCCAAAGTTGTGAACAATTCTTTCGCTGTGGAAGATCCATGACTTCCACCTTGTCAACTGTTGTCAATTTCACAATGCTATAACTCTTGCACCGAATACGCCGAATTGAGTTTCAAGCTGAAACGGAAGTTACTCTTGGTATGAAATATTCCTTTCCGTCTAGTCATCGCTCATCGAAGGCTAAATCTGAAGAATGTAAAATGTTTCTTTTACGAAACAGTGAAGATATTGAAAAAGTAATTTCTGAAGCTAAGTCCTTTGCCCTTTTTCATTCTAAAAGTGTCGGAATGACATTTCCAGAGATTCCTGAACCTACATTCTACCTTGAATCGTTTTTATTTGAGCCTGATGTGGACAAAGAGGAAGGATGCTTACCAGTATTAACAGACATTAGTAATGATTGTAATAATGATTTGTAGTAATGATTTGAAAAACAGGTAGATAGCAATGTAACGGAAATTGAGTGTTAAGATGTGTGTGAAGATCTATGCATTGTATCTAGTGGTGCTCTAGGAGTTAAAACTTTTGAGAAAGTTGATTTTTCTCCGGATAGTATACAGGGTGATTTTTTTAACTTGAAACTTTCAGATATCTCGAAAAATAGGCACTCTATGAAAAAATGTTTTGAATCAAAAGTTTCAAGATAAAAAAATCATTCGATATAGCTGAAAGTCTTGGATGATCCTCAGGTCCTATTTATTATAAAGAAAACTACATTATGTTATCTCTTCAATAAAGATGGCACAAAACTGAGCAGTGAACGATTACAACGAGTATAAAGGCTCCTATCGTCCAAGGATCCTTTAATACTCTATATCTGAAAACGGAGGCAATAACGAGGGAAGAAATCATATGCGATGATGACTGGTGCTTTTTTTTCAAAAAGCGATAAAAAATCATTCATAATTGGAAGAGTTTTAGCTTTGGGATATATGAGTGGAAGCACATCCAAGGAATTGCAATATTCTAAATGTTCAGCACCTGTCCAAGGACCTGAAAGAGGTTCTCTTGCTGTTAATGAAGGACTTTTCTTAAAGATTTTCTTATTTTTTAAGGCTTTTAAGAAGAAGCGATAGGTTGTGGCTGAAATTTTACCGCGAATTCGCTGGGAGCGGGTGCAATTTTTTAGAGCGAAATTCTGCAGTTGTCCTTATGACAAATTTTAAATACATATATATATACTGTTAAAAAAATCTGTGTGAGGTTTAATATACATGTATGTGAAGCAAATATGCACTACCGCTACTGAAATGTAACATACATTGGTGTAGTGAATTTAATATACATGTGTATTAAATTCAATATACAGGTCAGTATAGCAATCAGCGTGAAAACTCAACCTGCTTTAATTTCTTTAAATCTCGTCAAATGTTCTTAATTAAATTAACAATCTAGAATTCGTCGACTCAATTGTTATTTATGATGAAAGTGCAATGTACGTGTAAATTTTGTTTCCTAATTTCGCTGTAAATGGTTAAAATTCAAATCGAACACAGTTAATTGTAGGTTAAGTCTGTTATTTATTTGCTTGATTGAAATTTACACTTGAAATACAATTTTATTTCATTTTTGGTTAACAGGAAGATGGTATCATGTTTTATTGTTTAGAATTGAAAATTACAGCTAAACTTATTTTAAATTTGTGAAAAATGAAATTATATGACATACACATGCACGCGCGCGCGCGTGTGTGTGTGTAATTTAATGTGCATAATTTAAATATATTCTGAAATATTGTCTCATATTCCCAAATATTCCCTCATATTCCTAAATATTCCCTCATATTCTTACATATTCCTACATGTTCCTACATATTCGCTCATATTCCTACATATTCCCATATTCTTTTTATTCCCAAATATTCCGATATATTCTCAATATTCCCGAATATTCTTTAGGGAATATATTCCTCGTACACGAAAAATCAGAGTGGTCGACCCCTCGGCAATTTCAAACATTTGATAACTGATTAATTTGCCGATTTAGTAAATTTAAAGGACAAAGATAAATTTTGAGCCAGATAGTTGAATTTTCAAGCAAAAAGAGAAATTTTCAACTAACAAAATTGTTTATATAAAAAAAACAACGTATTTTCTGCTAAATAAATGAAATTTTCAGCTAAAATTAAAAATTTTCAACCAAAAGAATGGAACAAAGTAATTTAACTTTCAACCATTTAGATAAATTTTTAACCAGAAAAGTTGAAGCCTTAACGAAAAATGTAACGCTGATGATTTAACAAGAAATGATTACAATTTTAAATCACAAACAGTTTAATTTAACCAAAAACAATTCTTTTTACAACCCAGTTGAATTTTCGATCAAATTGTTCAAATTTAAAGAAAAAAAGACAAGTATTCTAGAAAACAGTTTAATTTTGAACACTTAATTATAAATTTTCAAACAAATAGTTGAATTCTTTACCAAAATTAATTCAAATAGTTGCATTTAAAACAATAAAAAAATGGAATTTCTACCAAAAGAAATGAATTTATCAATCAAAAGAAGAATTTCCAACAAAAGAATGAAACTTTCAATTAGAAGGGATTTTTCAATCTGGATAGATTTTTTAGTCAAGAAAAACAATTTCCAACTAATTTTTGAAGTTACTAAGCCAAAAAGACGAATTTACAATCGAAAAGGATGACTTCTTAACAAAATAATTAAATTTTCTAGAAAATAATTAAATTTTTAACCAATTAATAAATGTATAACCAAATAAGAAGAATTCTTAACTCAAAATGTAATATTAGATTCTTTAATCTAGAAGAATGAAGGAACATAATATAAAAAAAATTTTTAATAAACTAAATGTTCTTTTAATTTCATTTTTCAGAAAAAAACTTTTTTAGGGTCTCGTAGCCCTGGAAAGAAACCCTTATAGTTTTGATTCGATGTCCGTCCGACGGTCGTAATTTTTTTCTGGAAGAGAAAGTAAATGGAGGAGAGTTAAGGATAAGAGGGGAAGTGGGGTATAAAGTGGGTAGTGGAAGGGAGGGCTGAGGAAGTAGGATGAGGGAGAGTGGGGTCGGGAAGTAGGATGAGGAAGAAAGGAATGGGTACTAGGGGAATGGAAGTGAGGAAAGGGGGAAGGTAGAAATGGGGTAGAGGAGAGGCGACTGAAAGTGGGAGTGAGACAGTAGGGGGAAGTGATGGGAGGGAAGGAGACGATAAGATAGGATCGGATAGGCCAGGGTAGGGTCTGGAGATTAATCTACTACAATCACTAAATTTTGTAAGTGAAATAAAGAAATAAAAATGTAATACTATATTAAATAGGCCGCGCTGTGATCCGTGGAAAAAAAACTTTTAGTTTCTACTCTTGATGCTAAAATGACGTTATGTTGGTTTGAATAGGCATATCTGATTCGAAAAGACTACTCGTACTTCCATTTGCCTCACACGGCGGGCGCTCGTTTGCCCGTCATCTGAGATCGATGATCACGATCTTCAACCGCAAATGATGTTCCATTATCTCTATAATGGAAGTCCGTGGGGGAAAATGGGGGAAAATAGATTTCGGGAATACTCTTCCGCGAATCGAAGATACACAATTCCGCATCAAGGTTCGATCCCGTTATCCCTTAGAATTAAAAATATTATTAGATGGGAACGGTAAAACTGTTACACATCAAGAAAAAGTATGAGATGGTGACTTATGAGTAGACAAAGAAAACTTTGCGATTTTACTGCTTAAAATCTGTAAAATTCCCGGTAAAAAATTAATTTCACTGTTTTTTAACGGTTCCAAGGTCTAGTGATCATACTGGATTAACTCTCATGAATTTTGCATACGCTATTATCAAATAGGATGCTAAATGTATTTTTCTTATTCCTATGAAAATTAGTCAACTTAATTCTCTTTCAATATAGAAAAATAATCGACAATCGACAAAAGGTTTGTAAATAAAAACTAGGTTGGTAGGTACTCTTATGAAACATGAGTTGATGAAGTGATTTATTCTTAATCAGGATCGAGTCTATTTTACACCTCATCTTTTTTCCGCAACGAGCAAAGAGTCGAAGAAAAGTGGAACACGTATCAGTATAGAGTGCATTGCTCGTAAAGAATAATTTATACCATTCTGAGAATAACTTCCAATCCATCAACAGTTGACGTTGGCGTCTAACATTGATCTAAGTCAGGTAGACAATTAGACATAGGTTTCATTCCTTTTTCCTCATTATTCGTGTCTTTTGATACATTAATATTTATCTTTTCAATTGCAGAATTACTACACGAGAAAAACGTGCACAACCTTAAGTTTACGATTAGGATGATTTGTCTTCAAAATTGAAACGATATAAATTGTACAACTGGGCACTGAATACTTTAGAAAATAAAGCTGTTTAAATAAAAATAAACAAAAAGAAAAATTCTCTATTATAAGCTAAGAAGCTAATCTTGAAAAATATGTGTCACAAGCGTAGGTGGCAAACGGTACTGCGTAAATAATTTTAGATTAATGTACTGTTTGCTCATTTAGAAAATGCTAAATTGTTACAGCAAGATTGGGCACCTGTGAGCTAGGAGGTGTGTGGGTGAAATATTTGCAAGCCTCTTTGAACCGCTATTTCATCCGCGCGAAAGGTGCAACGTTCTCTTGGAACATCGCAGAAGGTGATGTTCCCGAGTCCAGATGAGGTGAATTTTCTATGCATGTATGAATATATGTGTATATGTTGCATCATCGTGACGATCAGACACAAATTTACGCATGAATCACACACTTCTGGCTCTCGAAACTCGAGACTGTTCCCACACTTTCGCGGCTCATTCAAGACTCCTTGGAACACTGTAATGACAACGAGGACCGCGTGGGCATTTTCTTTCGTTCGACCAATCTCATTTGTTCTTTACCTCCGATAAAGACAAGAGAGGCTTCAGGACAATTGAGTACTGTCGTTCTCGCATATTGCATTTCAATCTTAAGAAGGCCCCCGACTTGTTCTTTTCGAGATGACTCAAAAGTTCTTACCTACAAATTTTCAAAGAATTTCAAGTGGCCCATTCATGTAATTGTTGGATTAGAGATTCAGGTTTTTATTGATTTGGATCTTTACTGTTTACGAGGAAATAAACTAAAGGAAATTTATATTTACTTAATTTTTGTTTAAGATAGTAGAACCATTTGTTAGAAGATTGTTTTTTTAATATCCAATAGGTAGGATAAGTTGACGAACGTGCTCTTTTTTGGAAGATCCAATAATTAATTATTTTAATTGATATATATTGTTCATATGAATAAAGCAAAGCTTGGATATGGATCTATATATGTTACATATTTTCCCATTACGTTATCGATTATATTTTTCTTTGCTATCACATTTCTATTGCGCGCCATATTACCCGCTTCTCCCGTAGACTCGAAGAAATCGTTTTTATTTTCAACTTTAAACAGTTCTTGTAAATGCAAAGTAAATGTGCAGGAGGTCGAGACTTGAGATGTACGGAGAAAGAAAGTCCATGGTCGCGCTTTATGAAGACCACCGACCATAAATTATAATCAGCGTCATTACCAACACTCTGACAAACATCCCTTGCGTCATTAGAGCCAAGCTAGTACCGTCCCTTTCGCGTCTATTACGTGCAATTGCAATGTCTGCATCTGCTCGTGATAATTTTCATTCAGAAGAAACGGAGAACTTCTTTGATAAGCTTGAAGACTCTCGTGAAGAAGAAACTTGAAATACAATGCGGAAGGACTTTCAACATTTATAAATAGTTGTGTACTGTATATAACATATGCAAGTCTTCACCTTTCTATAGATAAATTTCACTTGACTTTAACAACCACACAGGATTGACAGTTCCTCCTTAAGGATCTATTTTCAATTGAAATATTCGCAAACATTTCAGTATTCTAGTCTTAATTAATTAGACTTGCATTTTCGACTTCCATTACTCAATTGTAAGTAAAACATAATTAATCATTACGTCTACAATTAGCAGTCGTTAAGAGTATAAGCTATCAATTATCAGGCACAAAATAAATGTTGGCCGTGTAACAGGTTTATTATAAAACGCTCTGACCTATTAAAAGTATAGCACCTAACATTAGAGTGTAATTTATTACTGATGACAGAAAGTTAATTATTTAATCACAATTTTTAAGGTGCTGTTTAAATTCAATGGCAGGTGTTAAGGAGATAAGTAGACAACTTTTGCAGATTTTAGCGAAATGCTAAAGTTCGTCAGATGATAAACTCACAACTAAACTACTAGTAAGAGAAAGCTACATTAGAAGATTTCAAATTTCAGTGATTAAGCACACCTTTGTAAAGAGCATCAGGTAAATAAGGTTTGATTTATTCGAAAACTATCTTTATTGATAATTGAAAGTACTTTATTAACTTTCATTAATTATATAAATATGTTTTGAAGTAGTGAACCCCTTTAAATGTTCATAAATGCTTTTGAAACTACTATTTATCGAAGATAATCCAACATTTTGCTTGGTTTCTGAAATTCTTAGTTTTATCTCTTCAACTTTATACTTTCTCTGCTTTATACAAAAAAATACCTTTAATGAGATATTTACTGCCTCAAAATACATACCTTCCACCAAGGATGTTAATAGCGTAACGTTGGCAGCCTTCCTTCTTCCCGCTGGTAAATTCAGTCCGATTTTCTCCAATTTTTCCCTCAGAAGTCGGCCACCATTTTTTGATTTCGCTCTGTAAAGAAAAAAAAAATTTTCTTAATAATAATAAACATGAGAGCTTATATAATAGGCACGTAAGAATTTTATGACTTCGAATGGTTTTCGTGCTTCAGAGAGACTTCAGAGAATTTCGAAATGAATGTTTTCTCTTTCCCTTTTATTTTTTTCAGCCATTAATCACTTCACTCAAATATGCAAGAGGAATAAATCATTCGTGAAAAATTAACATATCTAATAACAGTGATGTAAAAATGTTTGGTATTAGAAATGGTGTTTGTTTACTTCTCATATTGCAGATACTGCAAAATGTTGGAGTGAAGGTAAGTTAGTTATTACAACTTAGGAATTTTTTTCAGTTCCACAGTAAAACCCGGGATATAAAACCTTTACTTATCATTCTGATTATCAATTTCAGATAAAAATTATCCACTTTTGCGGATCCAAAATTAACTTTGACACAAATACATTCATTCTGAAAATTAATGTTCTTTTTTTTTTTATTTGCTAGAACTAACAGAAAATGTTTTAGAAAATGTTGAATTTTTAATTAAGAAGATAAATTTTCAATTAAAAAAAAAAAATTCAGCAAAATAGATAATTTTGATCCAATTTCGGGATCAAATTGAACAACTATTGTCTGCTGTGTCTCTGAAGCAAGAAATTAGAGAAAATGAGGGAAGTTCCATTCGCAAACTTCCTTACCCTGAATACATTTATTCAAGGAATTAGGACGAAGAATCGATCAGCATCAAGAACAACCAAGATCATGAAACTGTAAATGGGCGAACCATCACTTCCCAACGTGACGAGAGGTTCGCTCCACTCGTTATAGAGCCTTGTCTTGAAAAGGAACTTGTGGCTCTTATCATCGCGATAGCTCGATTTCCCTTCCATTCAGGAAATTTCCCCCTGCCACCCTTGACTAAATCTCTCACCAGCTTCGGGAATTCCCCCACGAGAACCGGAGAGTCGATCCACCCTGATTACTCGAGTCCCTTACTACTACTAGCATCGTTAGTTGTTAACGGATTTCTCTCGACTAGATATCCACTGAGTACTGATATCGAATCCAAATTCTTTTTATTTGATTCTGAAGACGTCGCAACTGCTCTCCGAACTCAACCAATGGATTTTTGAATCTTGGAATTTTATTCTATAGAGAAATTTCTGAACTTTATAGTTTTTTAGCTTTGAAAAGATTACTTTTAAAAGTGGAAACAGTGAAGTTGTAGAGAATGCCCCCCCCCCCATAATAAGCCATAAAATATTAGAATTTCATCTTTTTTTTTAATTGGTAAGAAACAGTAGTAAGAAACAATTCAATTGCAGAAAAACATTGTTAACCTATTTTTCTGTAAGTTTTGAATAGTTTTCACTAAAAATGATGTTTTTTTTAATGAGACTCTCAGTAATGTAGTTTTGAATATTAAAATCATAGAAAAACTATTTTTTTCAGTCATATAAGTTTTGGCACGACAGTGATGTACAGCGAATAAAATTAAAATTTAATCTTTTAAATTATACGGTTTTAAATATAAAATAATAAGAGTAATAATTAATTTAAAAATCACTGCTTAAGATTTGTCAAACTAAAAAATTAGATGTCAATTTTTTTATTTTTTAATGTATAGCGTTTCGATATTAATAACTTTTAAGCTGACACAATAAGCTGTTAAATTTTAAGCTGACAGCATTCAAGATAAAATAAAAATAAAAATCGTGATACCTAATTTGAAAAATTTCAAATTGTGATTTCAAACTCTCCCACTGTTAGTAATTAAAGGCTAATTTTGTATAAATGTATCTTTGAATTGAGTTCCATTACACGAAAATGTGTTGATCATTTAGAAAGTTATGAACATAATTTAAAAAATATTCAAACTTACACTATCTTTTAACAGAGGTATAGAAATCAATTGAATCGTCGTAAATTACATTCCTGATCTAGTGAGTAAAACAAAAAAGATAGTTTTATTTTTAGAAAGTTAAAAACATGACCTTGTCGGCTTGCTGATTAAATTTCGAAATTTCGATCAAGAATCCTGAAAAAGCTAACTGTATTCATTACTAAAAAATGTTAATCTTTCAAAAAGAAAGTTCTCATTCTAAATTGTCGTACTTCAAATTCGATTTAAGTGGTTGCGATTATTCTTCACAGAGAGCTACTATTTCGTATTTATTATCGGTCAAAGATCACTGTTACCAATCGTTGAGTTGTTGACCATGCGTGTTTTTGTTGCTTCAGGCGTACCCGGAATGGACATAACTGCTCCAGTCAGCGATTATTAATTGATTTTAATTTTCATATGAGAGACTAGATCGGTTCATAAATACTTATTTGAAAATAATATTCTATTATTTACATAGGATTTGAAAATAAATCGAGAATTTTACTTCAGTGTGTAAGTTAGAATAACGACTTTTGAATATTCTTTTCCCATAGAAAGGTAGAGAAATTTTTTAACTCGAGAAAGCAGTAATTGGGGTCATAGGTTTCTGCTGAGTTAATAAAATGCTAAAGAAGATTTAAAATTCGATAAATCTCTAGTTTCTTTCTTTACTCAACTCAAGTGCAAGCGTATTTAAAAGTTTTACTAAAATGTCTGTAAATATTATTGAAACATTTTGTTTTTCACTATTGAAATTAAAATCTATTAGAGGAGGCCCTTTGGAAAGGTTTAAGAGTTCAAGTGTTTCTTGGGCTTCGGAGGCCAGATGGGGGTTAGTCCATTGGAGTAGACTGAGTGCAGGAGTGATTTATTCACGCCTCCCGATGATAAAGCATTGCGTAATGGATAGTTTTCCATCTGAGCGAGAAGGCAAATCAGATAAAGAAGATCTCTGAGAAAGCCATAAATATCCATATGGACTTGGGTCGGAAACCGAGTTAAGGATTGAATCTTTTGAATAATTTATTGTACTATTATTGAACAATTGAAATTTGGCTTTAGGATATTTTAAAATGTAGCAGATTTTTGCTATCAAGTTAACGATCCATAGTGGAATCTAGTACGTAATAAATTACCTGAACTAAATTCCGATTTCACTGACCAAAAGGCTCTCAAAAAAGTTAATTTGTAACCAAGAAAGATGATTTTTCAAAGAAACAGTTAAATTAAAAAAAAGTACATTTTCAAACGAAAGAGGTGAATTCTGAACGTTTGGTTGACTTTCGACCAAACGAACGATTTTTTTTATCTAAAAAGACGAATGTTCAACGAAGTAATTGAATTTTCGACCAAAATTGATTTTCAAAAGAGAATTGAATTTTCACTAAGTGATAAAATTGCTAACCAAAAAAGATGAATTGTGAATCAAAAATAGTTTCAAACCAGAAAGGTGAACTCTCTAGAAAACAGTTCAATTTTCAACAAGAAAATATGAATTTTTAACCAAAAAGACGAATTTTAAACAAAAAAGGTAAATTTTTAAAATAAATACTTCAAACTAAAAACGATCAATTTTCAACCAAAATGAAAATTGTATAATTTGCATTTCAAAAAATTGATTTAAAAACAAAATAATAGTAACAAAATAGTACAATTATTAAGCAAAGAAATGGATCTTTAATTAATAAAATGAGGTTTTACTAAAGTACTTTAAATTTTAATCAGCACGTTGAATTTCAATCAAGAAGATTTTTTTCTACAATAAAAAACGAATTCACAACAAAATACATAATTTTTAAACTAAATTGTTGACATTTCAACTGAAAACGATAATTTTCAATTGATTGTGAAAAAGTTAAATTTTCAGTTTCAAAAATTAATTTTCTACAAAAAAAAAAGAATAATTTTCAACGAATTAGTTAAATTTCCAAGCAAAGAGATGGGCCTTTAACTAAGAAAATAAATTTTTAATAAAGTAGTACAATTTTCAAGCAAATTGTTGAATTTTCTATTAAAAAGGGCGAATAATTAATGCGAGTTAGAAAATTAATTTTTAACTAAAAATTAAACGAATTTTCCACAAAATATTACAATTTTCAACCAAATGATATAATTTTTAACCAAAAAGATGAATTAGGAACCAAAAAGATTAAAACTATTAAACTTCTGAACGAAGAAGAACTTAATAATTTAATTCACAATTGAGTGAAAAAACGAGAAAAAGACTTATTTAAAAAAAAAAGGTGAAAACGGGAAAGAGTGCGAAGCCTGAAAATTTAAATTACATTTTGATTTTTTAACTACAAAAGAATAGTCCGAAAGTTGTTCTTTTTGTCAGTAATTTGCGAGATATGAAAGATGTGAGTGACAATGATTGCAAGTAAGAGTATAAGAACAGCTGGTAGGTAAAGCGTATGAATGAACCTCGAGAAAGAGAATTATAGTCGTGAATGGACCCGTCGCGTCGTCCGTCCGCCGCGTCCGTGCGATGCTTTTGCTCGGATAGGTTAGTAAGTAGTATAGTACTCAGCCTCATTTACATACATCTTGGCATTCCCCCGCGTTGCGACGCGGGGGAATAGCATCACAAGAAACGCGCTGCTTTTCAAGATATAAAATATTTTTAGCTCGAAACTTGCCACGGTAAGTCTTGTTTGATCATCGATTTATGGGAATTGGCGGTTTTGCGATTTGTAGATATCATGCAAGATCCTAATCTCGCTTTGTTACACATCAAATGTAAAACGTGTCCATATCTCGGAAGCGACAAAATTTGCATCAATTGTAATAAATGAAGAATTATTTATTTCTTTGCTTCTAAAAACAATACGATAAATGACTAAACTGCGGAATGGAGATCGCAAATTGAATTACTTCTATAGCTCTTTGTGTTTCTTTTAACTTGATTACGTATAGTGTAACATTTATTATCAGATTCTGTGTATATGGTAAATTCGACTTTACTCCCTGCGGCTTATAGTATTTGTTTTATTTTTAACGGCAACACTTCTAGATCTAATTTTAAGACTTTATAAATGGGCTGTCTTCATATATTGAATGTTCGTGCATTAGATGGTCCAGTATTTTCGTATTTTTGGAGTTAAAAATTCAACAGTTTTATTGAAAATTCCTCTTATGGCTAGAAAATTTAAGTGATTTGTTGAAAAGTTGTCATTATGGTTTCAAGATTCTATTATTTTCGTAGAACGTTCAACTATTTACTTGAAAATTAAGATTTTGTTTCAAAGTTAATTAATTTTTTATAGAATTCGCGTTTTAGTTTTGCGTAATTCTAGTAATTCAGAGTAATCCACCTAATTTAATCCCAAGTAATTAACTTCTAATTTAGCTTATTCAAAGTAATTTAGGCAATCCAAATCATTAACTTGTAATGTAATGTGTTGTTTTTGAAAACTCGTATTTTTCGGTAGAAAATCAATTTTCTTGGTTAAAAATTTATGTTTCCGATGGCAAATTCAACTATTTGGTAAATTTTTAATTCAGTTTGTAAAAAATTGACCTGCAATATTAAAAATTCTTTTTTTTTTGAAAATGAATTTTTTAACTGAAAATTTAACTAAATTCCATTTTAGATTGAAAATTTATTTTGTTCAGTTAAATATTGATTTACTTTTTATTAGAAAATTAATTTCTCCTTTGGCTTATTTTATTACTACTTAAACTGCGCTCATGATATTAAATTACACTCAACTGCCGAGATAAGCACGGTTTCGAGCATGGCTTGCATTTACCTTCAGCATATCTTAGGGGAATTCAAATGTAAAGAGGCAATATAACGTGAATAATTTCTTTTGGATTTGGATGCATGATGCAATCTGATGCAACTTACGCACTGAGAGTGCGGCCCTTGAGCTGTTTTTTACGCTTGACTGAGCAGATTCACTCTAAGGTCCCGTGCTCCCCGCTTCGTCAAATTTAAAAAAGGCTTCAAGTTCTAGAAATATCGAAAATTGATTGGTTGGTGGCCATATTTCTAGATGTATATTGTTCCAATGGCGATTACACCAGAACCGCGTTTTAGTAACCCGCGGATAAGCAGCTCCCTAGATTCCTCGGTTGCGAATCTTACTTGAAAAACATCAGAAGTGTAGTGGAAAGGCGCTGTGGGCGGCCCTGACTGTTTACGTTCTGATTCCCCCGACGTATTAACATGGTCAATGAGAGGCAACCCCCGACACTGTTACTAAAACGAGAGTTGAGTGTACTTAGCTTTTAAGATTACTTGGTAGCCCTGAGATTGGTCTAATCGACTCTTGGACTTATGTACTTTTCAATTAAATAAATAAATAAATCTATAAACTTACCTCCGTAAGACTCCACCGAGAAGACTCGCGTTCAAACACTCCGGTGGTGATAATCGTCTTTGTACCTCCGCCACTGTTACTTTGTACTTGCTGGTGCTGCTTAATAACGATAACCTTCCAGGCACCGAACAGAAAACGTCCGAAGGTTGTGCGTTCCCCGTCAACATGGCTTTGTCACCCCTATCCGACGGTTTCATATCTGAAATAATGAAGTTAAAAATAAATTAGATATTGCAATTTTTCATCAAATAATCCTCATGAAAACTTATGAAACATGCAAAAAGTATTGAAACTTCATGCCATATCACTCCAACTCTTGGCCGCGCCTTCATTTTAGAATGTGTGGCATTGAAGAATATTGTTTAGAGTTTTTTATAAACTTTCATGAACTTTCATTCTTTCGAATTCTCTTAAATTCTTTTGAATAAACTAAGCTGTATTCGAACGAATACTTGAATCTTAAGGACGGAGGAGGCGTTATGTACTGCGATAAAACTAGTTATTCAGTTCTTAATATCTACTTTTGGAAATTTCGTATTCTTCACCACCGCACAATTTAGAAAATATCAGCTAAGCATTTGGCAAATTGAGTACTTTAAAGAAATTTTACCACACGGAAATATATTTAATAGAAAGTTTTTGGATTTGAAATCTGACACACCATCTCGATCAGTCATTTTCTGACTCGCGGAACTGCTTTTCGAGGATCGTTCGTTTAATAGTAAGGTCTAAAACCAAACTGCCAATTATGTAGTCAAGTGACGCCATATATTTTATATTGAACTGCCAAGTTAGTGATTATGATGATCAAAAATGACCCATGGAAATCTGTTACTCTAATCATTCAAAATATCGATCTCAAACTTTCACGAAGGATGAAATTAAAAGACCAACAATAAATATTTTTATTATTTTTTTGAAAGAGAGTTCTATATTTCTTATACTTGAAAAATTATAGCCTGGTATATAATCTTTTTTTTCTTCAAAAAATATATTAAATATTCATACGGTAATTTAATATCCATTATTCTTGCAAGCTACATCTTTGGAATATTTTTAATTTAAGCGTACTGAACCCAGTCTATGAATTTTCATTTCTATAATGCATCGATAACTCACATTATTGCATCGTTCCCTGCGGAATGCTTAATATCAGAGAGGGCCGGCCAAAGCCGTCGCGTTATTACGGAAACGATAAAGCGATGGTCAGCTTGAAAACTCTACAAGTCTACATCATCGAATCGAACGATGGATGGGGAAATAAGAGCTGCGAACGAGAAACAAGGGTTGTTTCCACCCCTGCTCAAAACTAGGGATGAGCTTATTAGCTGCTTCTAAAGCAATTTAATTCCTTGAAATTTCTCAAGTCAAAGACTCTCTCTCACTCTTTAACGAAGTCGAATATTTCAATCGCTCGCCAAAGGAACATACACTGCAGAGAGTATAGAGGGTGGCCACAAAATTTGATTGTCAAAATTCCCTGAATTATCTATGCTTTTTCTCTGCATAATTTTTAATTTTATCTGGTTTGTTTTAAGGCGAGTTTGAAATACTTCAAGATGAATTAAACAAAAACTTTTTAAAAATATAAAAAAATCCATTGAATTATGTGGGAATAAGTAAATTGAGCGAATATAGATGAATTCAACTGAATAAAAAAAATTAAAAAGAATTGCAAAGAAATCAAAGAAGTGTAATCGAATTCGGGGCAACTTAATAAGAATTCCGAGTGAATTAGAAATGTATTCAAATTAACGGCAAAGAACATTTGAAAGTATCTTCTGGTATTTCATGAAATCGTGAAAAATTTATTAAAATAACTGGAGAGCTTTTAAAATCCCCTAAAATCACTGAACTTGTTGCAAATCATATTAAATCCCTTTAAATCTGTTAAAATATTGAAAAACCATACATGATCTTAAAATCCCTTCAAAATAGTGAATTTAATCAAAAATTTCTTGGAATTTTGTTTAATTTCCCAAAGTTTTGCAAATCCTTTGAAATATTTCGAACCCTAATGAAACTCTTTAAGCCTCTCAAAATGCATTTTATTTTTTTTTTATATCCTAAGATATTTTTAACACTTTGAAATTAAATTAAATTACCTAAATCAATTGAGCATTTTTTCGAAAATTTGTAAATACCCTTGAATATTTCGAACCTTTGAAAATCCCTTGAAATTTTTTAAAGCTCTTGAAAATTCCTTGAAATATTTGAGAATACCCTTAAATCTTTTAAACCCTTTATTAAAATCGATATTAATCTATTAAGAATACCAATAGAAAATTCCTTGGAATCTTTAAAAATATCCTAAAATTATTAAAATACTTCGGAAATACCTTGAAATATAAAAAAAAAGTTGAATCTGGCTCCATTTTTATAATATCAAATCTTGAAAAATTAAATGAAATGTGATTATATTTTCTAAAATTATGGAAAATATATTAAAATACATTGAGAAATTTTAAAATCCCTTGGAAGTTTAAAAAATAAACCAAACAATTTCTAAAATCTTTCGGCGTCGCTTGAAATGACTAAAATCTATTTTTAATTTCTTGAAAGTTTTGAAACCTCTTAAACATCCTTTAAAATCCTTTGAAATTAAGACACTTAAATATTTAAAATCTTGTTAAATCTTGAATATTCTTTGAAATGTGTTGAAATCCATTTAAATGATTGAAATCTGTTTAAAAAAAGGTCTTGGCATCTTTTCAAATCTCCTAAAATATTTCAAAAGAATTTAAGAAAATTCAGTAATATCTATAAACCTGAATTCAATAATGGTTAAGCCATGGGTTCATTTTTTGAAAGAAAAGACACTATAGTCACTTTTCATTTTAAAAAATGACTACAGTGACTTTATCATTAAAAAGTTACTAAAAAGTGATTCGAGAAAAAAATTTCTATCCCTGTAATAATTTAACTCAACTGGAAGATTTTTTTCTGTCTTTAAAGTAAGCTGAGTATTCAATTATCTAAATAAGAGCCATGAATAATTTGAAGAGCGAATACAAAATAGGGTGTAATATCAGGTTTTAGGTATAATGATTATATTGATACCTATACCTATGTTTATCAAATTTTATTAAAGACTTCTTACACAGTTGTCTGAATATAATTTCAGCAGCCTCTTATTTTGATGTTTGTAGTCACGCGAATGCAAATAGCTTTAGGCTCCACACTTAATAAATGTTCTGCTAACTTGCTGTCTGTCGATTCTGATCTTTCTGATATTCAAAATAAATACTAGAAATTAACTTTCTGTTTCGAAAGGCAAAGATATGGCAAAAAAGAAGCGTAATTTATGATACGGATTTCTTATCTTTACATCGTCTTGTTTCCGATTTAACCTTATTGTTAAACTTTATTCTCATGAATATTGAAGGACTAAGTGTAATTTCAAAAACACTATTGTAGAATCAGGAAACATCATGGACTTCGTTATCAGTTCTTTGCCTTCTTCGTCTTTTATTCGTCCATAGTTTATCGCAAGTTATTGCACAGTGCGTACAAACAGACACTCGATGTGTGGGTTTACAATAATTTATTTTATGATAATAACCGTAGCTTCCATCTTATAGCTTGAAGAAAATTCTTACTCTAAGACCGAAGTTCGTAACTAACAGCTTAGAATTTATTCCGTAAGATAAAACCTTTTGTTAGAAAGTTATAGGTATAAATTCTCCCTTTACATAACGTTTATTCTTAATAAGTAACATGCCTTCCAATTAGTAATTCAGTTTAATTCCTTAAAAAATAACTATAAATAAAAAAATAACTCTTTGAAAGATCTGCTTAAGACTTCAACACTTTCGACTGATAAAAATACACAAAAAATGCATGAAGATCGAAGATTGAAAAGTTGATAAACAGAATTTGAAAATGATAATATTCTCATTTTTCAAATGTATTATTATGAGTAGATAGATTTTCTTATTATCGTCAATTTTTGTTTAGTGCATTCTTTTCAGTACAGAACCCTCTGAGTTGTTTAAGGTATTTTTACTTTTGTATTATATTTTTATTAGTTTAAGGCTCTTAGATGATCAAAACCTTTCATAATATTTTAATTTTAGTGTAAAAAATAGAATTAAACAAATATATTATCCATAAAAATATTAAAATAACAATTTTTTAAATCCGCAGTTTTCTAAAATTTAAAGCCGCATAATATAACAATCAAGGATGTGCCGTTTTAAATAGTATATATTAACAATTTTATTATTTCACTGAAAATTTAATTATTTTGTTGAAAGTTTAACAATTTTGTTACATGTATATTTCTTGTTTAAAACTTCAATTATTTGCGTAGGAAATTAAACAAGTTGGTTGAATTCAACCGTTATTAAATAAAAATTAAAATCTTTTCGCGTTGATATATAACCTATTTCATTTTTCCTTGAATTAATATATTTTGATTGAAGAATCAACTATTTGGTTGAAAGTTGAGTTCATTTCTTAAAAATTCATTTTCTTGTTGAAAATTAATAATTTCAGTTGAAAACTTAAATTTCATGTACAAAATTCGTTCATTTTTAACTATAAATTCATTTTTTTAACTGAAAATTGGACTGCTTTTTTATTTAAAATAAATATCTTCTTTTAGTTGAAATATCAGCTAGTATATTTTGTATTGTATATTTTTTATTCTTTCATTTAACCCGTAGAAGGTACCCTGGTGCCAAAATCGCACTGGAAAAATTTTGATTTTTCTGGCATTTGCGCAGGCACAGCTGCAGCGGCTTATCGCCACTAGATTAAATATATATATATATACATGTGCCATATGAGTAATATGCTAGATGTTTATTAAATATTCAATATGTTCAATATGTTCAATATTTAGTATTAACATTGCAAAAAAACCAATTCGCACCAGTGTGCTGAGGATCTAACTATTTTGCTGCAGATTCAACTGTTTTCTAAAATTGAATTCTTTTATTTAAAATTCAACTATTTTGGTAGAAAGTTCAAAGATTTGGTAGAAATTTAACTTTTTCGTTGACAATTCATATTTTTGGGTTGAAAATTTAACTACTTGGTTGCAAGTTGAACTGCCTTGAGAAAAATTCATTTTTTGCTTTGAAGATTCATCATTGTAGTGGAAAATTCATCGTCATACGTGAAATCTATCAAATGTAATGTCTAGAATTTGTTTGTATGATTCTTAAAAAATGAATAGAAACATTGTAAAAAAACCGAGAAAAGGGTAAAAAAAATATCTCAAAGTTTTCGATTTTAGGTTGAAAAGTTATTTAGTGAAAGTTAATTTTCTGCGATATAAATCTTCTGATAAATATAAGTACTGTAGCATACTTTTTTCAAAGAATTGCATCACTTTTCTTTAAAGCTTTCTGTCAGAATATTAATATCTTTTTTTATCCTAGATCTAAAATTTAATTTATGAAACAAAAAATGGTTCGACCACTATATTTAAGTCTAGTTGATGTTTAACGTATGAAGAACTGTACTTCATGATTGATGATATAGATAAGAAGGCCTTTGATCTTGATAGGATGAGTATAGAGTAGAAAATTACATACTCCAACCGGACAAAAAATCTGTCCATTGTCAAATGAATTTGCACTTACGAGATATCTATGGTCAACTTCATAATAGTGCGAAAATTTATTATGTTCATAAATAACTGTTCACGGCTAGCCTTGATTATGTTTAAACAAAAATTCTTTGCTCTCCGAAAATGAACCAGTGAAATCACACAGATTTCCAATAAAATCTCACTGATTTCCAGTGAAATCTCACTTGTTTAAGCAACCAGAAGTGTGTCACTAACCATCATTGAGATTTCACTGGTTCTCTGAGTGAAATTCAGTCACTGGTTTAATCAGTGAGGTTCACTGGTTACGCAGTACCAGTAGTCCTCTGGTCGTACATGTTGTCGTCCGTCAGCTTGTTAGGCATGCAACTTATAATTTATGACTTTTATGCTGACTTTTACAAAATTATCTTTTAATCGCCGTAAATTACTCTTACAACATTAATTGAGGGTCAGGCCCCAAACATTTGTACACAAAACTGGTACGCAATAAAGTCCGTTTCCGACGGTTTTAAGTAATACATGGACACGTGAAGGTTCATATCTTCGCCGCGTGGAGCGCTATATCACTGGTTGAATCTATTATTTGGCGTCACTAGTATATTCAGTAACGCTTTTTTAGTTGAGACACTTACTGGTTCCCCCATTCAAAGTTGGAAAATCACTGATTCACCAGTGATAATTCAAAACACTCATTTAACCAATGACGATACCACTGGTTCAGTTTAAGACCAGATATTTTTGAACCAAGCCAAAAAATGACCCACTTTAACTCCAGCAAGTACTGTGATGACTGCATCACAAATGCATTCAAATTATCTCAAAAACTATCAGTTTAAAGTGATTAAGCACAAGAGAAATAATTACTTGACGCGTGCTCTGCAAATGTGGTAAAGCCTTCGTTGCCATTTCTTGCAATTAAATGTATTCACTTTAATTATGTCTTTTCCAGGGCAAATTATTCACTGCCTTCTGGCATGCCCGTGAGCAGAAAAGTTTTAAAATTTAAAAGGCAGTATTTTTTTACCTAATCAGCATATCTGGCATGAGCATTAGACACAAAAACTTGATAGATATAATATATAAGCTGTTAGGCAAAAAATAAATTATCTAAATTTATCAAATTACTCTATCAAAAGAAAGAAGACTTAATAGCTCGTAAATAACATAGAAAAATAAGACTTTCTCGGGTTAAGCTACTTAAAAGATTCAAATCACGTAAGGAACATATTTCAAAATGCCATTCTTCTAACTTCCGAATCAGGTTTTCCAACAGCTACCGATATTCCTCGGCCTTACGACTTCTTGTCTCTAGGAAGTACAAGACAGTGTACAATTTGTCACCGGACCGGGCGTGGATATATTACGGCGAAACGATTAGAACCAAGGTGCCATTATGTTAGTTACTACTGGTACACGACAAGCAACCCTATACAAGATTAATTATCAGTGGTTCAAATGCGGAAAATAATTAGCATCGTGATTCAGTGAAAGAATGTGGAATAGCTGAATAAAAATATTGCTTTTTTCGCATTACCGTGACAACTACACTCTTCAGTTCGAATATGGTTGTATGTCTCCTATCCGATTCTAATTATAACCAATAAATTTTTTATCTTAAGATATTAAACAAATTGAAAACAATAATTTTTAGAGAGTCTACTGATTCCCGGATTTATTACGGGGCGTTCATAAACAGCGCCGGATTAACCTTTTTCGGGGCCTGGGGCTAAATCTTGAAGGGGCCCCCTTAAGGGCAGAGAAAATCCAAATGTTTGACGGTGCAGAAAAATAACT